>NW_020190168.1:0-31636 GCF_002263795.3 Bos taurus
AGTCATGATCAATTACGTGATCAGTGCATGTTCAGTCACGTCACCAGTGTATGATCAGCCACGTGATCACTTCATGTTTAGTCAAATGATCTGTACATGATCAGTCACGTTGATACGTGTGTGATTGGCCACGTGATCAGTGCCTGATGAGCCACATGATCAGTGCATGATCAGCCACGTGATCAGTGCATGATATCCAAGTGATCAGTGCATGATCAGTCACGTGATCAGTGCATGATCAGTCACGTGATCAGTGCATGATAGCCACGTGATCAGTGCATGATCAATTACGTGATCAGTGCATGATCAGTCACGTGACCAGTACATGGTAGCTATGTGATCATCGCATGATCAGCCACGTGAGCAGTGCATGATAGCCACGTGATCAGTGCATTGTCAGTTTCGGGAGCAGAGTATGATCAGCCACTTGATCAGTGCATGATAGTCACGTGATCACTGCATGATGTGTCACATGATCAGTGTATATTCATCCACGTGTTCAGTGCTTGATAGCTAGGTGATCAGTGCATGATAATCACGTGATCAGTGCATGATCAGTCACGTGATACGTGTGTGATCAGCCACGTGATCAGTGCATGATATCAGTGCATGATAGCCATGTGATCAGTGCATGATAGCCACGTGATATGTGTGCATGATCAGTTACGTGAGCAGAGTATGATCAGCCACGTGATCCTTCATGATTAGTCAAATGATCTGTACACGATCAGTCACGTGATACGTTGTGATCAGCCACGTGATCAGTGCGTGATGAGCCACGTGATCAGTGCAGGATCAATTACGTGATCAGTGCAGGATCAGTCACGTGACCAGTACATTATAGCTACGTGATCATTGCATGATCAGCTACGTGATCAGTGCATGATAGCCACGTGATCAGTGCATGATCAGTCACGTGACCAGTGTATGATCAGCCACGTGATCAGTGCATGATCAGCCACATGATCAGTGCATGATCAATTACTGATCAGTGCATGATCAGTTACGTGACCCAGTTACATGTTAGCTATGATCATTGCATGATCAGCCAGCGTGAGCCAAGCATGATAGCCACGAGACGCATGCATGAACAGTCACGGATCAGTGCATGTCAGTCACGTGAACAGTGCATGATCAGTCACCTGATCAGTGCATGATCAATTACGTGATCAGTTGCATGATCAGTCACGTGACCAGTACATGGTAGCTATGTGATCATTGCATTGAACAGCCACGTGATCAGTGCATGATAGCCAGTTGATCAGTGCATGATAGTCACGTGATCAGTGCATGATCAGTCACGTGATACGTGTGTGATCAGCCACGTGATCAGTGCATGATATCAGTGCATGATAGCCACGTGATCAGTGCATGATAGCCACGTGATGTGTGCATGATCAGTTACGTGAGCAGAGTATGATCAGCCACGTGATCACTTCATGATTAGTCAAATGATCTGTACACGATCAGTCACGTGATACGTTGTGGTCAGCCACGTGATCACGTGCATAAGCACGTGATCAGTGCATGATGCAGGTCACGAATACGTGTGTGATCAGCCACCGTGATCAGTGCATGATATCCACGTGATCAGTGCATGGATAGCCACATATCACTCATGATTAGTCAAAATGATCTGTACATGATCAGTCACGTGATACGTGTGTGATTGGCCACGTGATCAGTGCGTGATGAGCCACGTGATCAGTGCATATCAACCACGTGATCAGTGCATGATATCCACGTGATCAGTGTATTGATCAGCCACGTGATCAGTGCATGATAGCCACGTGATCACTTCATGATTAGTCAATGATCTGTACATGATCAGCACGTGATACGTGTGTGATTGGCCACGTGATCATGTGCGTGATGAGCCACTTGATCAGTGCATGATATAGCCTCGTGATCGACTGCATGACCAGGCACGTGATTCAGTGTATGATCAGCCACGTGATCAGTGCATGATAGCCACGTGATCAGTGCATGATAGCCACGTGATCAGTGCATGATCCAGTCACGAGATACGTGTGTGATCAGCCACGTGATCAGTACATGATATCCACGTTATCAGTGCAGGATAGCCACGTGGTTCACTTCATGATTAGTCAAATGAAACTGTACATGATCAGTCACGTGATATGTGTGTGATCGGCCACGTGATCAGTGCGTGATGAGCCACATGATCAGTGAATGACCAGGCACGTGATCAGTGCATGAAATCGAAGTGATCAGTGCAGGATAAGTCACGTGAAAAGTTGCATGAATCAGTCACGTGATGAGTGCATGATCAGTTTCGGGAGCAGAGTATTATCAGCCACTTGATCAGTGCATGATAGCCACGTGATCACTGCATGATCTGTCACATGATCAGTGTAATGATCAGTTCCACGTGATCAGTACATGAGCAGTCATGTGATCAGTGCATGATATAGACGTGAATCAGTGCATGATCAGCCACGTGATCAGTGCATGATCAGTCACGGGATCAGTTCATGATCAGCCACGAGATCAGTGCATGGGCAGTCATGTGATCAGTGCATGACATAGACGTGATCAGTGCATGATCAGTCTCGTGATCAGTGTTATGAATCAAACTCGTGATCAGTGCACGATAGCCAGTAATGAAAGCATGAGAGCCAGATGATCAGTGCATTATCAGTCACGTGATCAGTGTATGATCAGCCAAGTAATCAGTGCATGAGAGCCAACTGATCATTGCATGATCAGTCACGTGATCAGTGCATGATCAATTACGTGATCAGTGCATGATCAGTCATGTGACCAGTACATGGTAGCTGCGTGATCATTGCATGATCAGCCTCGTGAGCAGTGCATGATAGCCAGGTGATCAGTGCATGATCAGCCACGTGATCAGTTGCACTGATCAGTCAGTGATCAGTGCATGATCAGTCATGGTGACAGTACATGGTAGCTGCGTGCATCATTGCATGATCAGTCACGTGAGTAGTGCATGATAGCCACGTGATCAGTTCATGATCAGCCACGGTGATCAGTGCCATGACCAGTGATCAGTGCAATGGATCAATTACGTGATCAGTGCAATGATCAGTCACGTGACCGTACATGGTTGCTACCTAATCATTGCATGATCAGCCACGTGAGCAGAGCATGTAGCCACGTGATCAGTGCATGATCAGTCACAGTGGCCCAGTATATGTAGCTAAGTGACCATTGGCTATGACCAGCCACGTGAGCAGTGCATGATAGCCACGTGATGTGTGCATGATCAGTTACGTGAGCAGAGTATGATCAGCCAAGTGATCAGTGCATGAGTGCCAAGTGATCAGTGCATGATCAGTCACGTGACAGGTGTTGATCAGCCACGTGAACAGTGCATGTTTCAGCCACGTGATCAGTGCATGATGCCATGTGATCAGTGCATGATCAGTTACGTGAGCAGTGTATATCAGCACGTGATCAGTGCATGGTCAACACGTGAACAGTGTATGGATCAGCCATGTGATCAGTGCATGATATCCAAGTGATCAGTGCATGATCAATCAGGTGATCAGTGCATGATCAGTCATGTGACCAGTACATGGTAGCTGCGTGATCATTGCATGATCAGCCACATGAGCATGCATGATAGCCACGGTGATCAGTGCATGATAAGCCACGTGATCAGTGCATGATCAGTCATGGGATCAGTGCATGATCAGCCACACGATCAGTGCATGGGCATTCATGTGATCAGTGCATGACATAGACGTGATCACTGCATGATCAGTCCTCGTGATCAGTGTGTGATCAACCGCATGATCAGTGCACGATAGCCAGGTAATGAAAGCATGATAGCCAGATGATCAGTGCATTATCAGTCACGTGATCAGTGTATGATCAGCCAAGTAATGAGTGCATGAGAGCCAAACTGATCATTGCATGATCAGTCACGTGATCAGTGCATGATCAATTACGTGATAAGTGCATGATCAGTCATGTGACCAGTACATGGTAGCTGCGTGATCATTGCATGATCAGCCACGTGAGCAGTGGCCTGATAGCCAGGTGATCAGTGCATCGCCATAAGCCACGTGATTCAGCTGCATGAATCAGTCACATGATCAGTGCATGATCACGTCAACGCTGAATCGAGGGAACATTGGTCAGCTACGCTGATCATTGCACTGATCAGCCCACGTGGAGCCGTGCATGATAGCCACGTTGATCAGTGCATGATCAGTCACTGTGAGCAGTACCTGGGAGCTTATCGTGGATCATTGGCTGATCAATCCACGGTGAGCCCTGCTCACTGATAGCCACGAGAAACTCAGCTGCATGCAGTCAGTCACCTGCAGGCAGTTGCATGATCAATTACGTGATCAGTGCCATGATCACTCACGTGACCAGTACATGGTAGCTATGTGATCATCGCATGATCAGCCACGTGAGCAGTGCATGATAGCCACGTGATCAGTGCATTGTCAGTTTCGGGAGACAGAGTATATCAGCCACTTGATCAGTGCATGATAGTCACGTGATCACTGCATGATGTGTCACATGATCAGTGTATGATCATCCACGTGTTCAGTGCATGGGCAGTCATGTGATCAGTGCATGATATAGATGTGATCAGTGCATGATCAGTCTCGTGATCAGTGTATGATCAACCACGCGATCAGTGCATGATAGCCAGGTAATGAGTGCATGATAGCCAGATGATCAGTGCATTATCAGTCACGTGATCAGTGTATGATCAGCCAAGTAATCAGTGCATGAGAGCCAACTGATAAGTGCATGACCAGTCACATGATCAGTGCATGGTCAGTCACGTGATCAGTGCATGATCAGTCACAGTGATCAGTGTATGATCAGCCACGGGATCAGTGCATGATCAGCCACATGATCAGTGCATGATCAATTACGTGATCAGTGCATGATCAGTCACGTGAGCAGTACATGGGAGCTACGTGATCATTGCCTGATCAGCCACGTGAGCCGTGCATGATAGCCACGAGATCAGTGCATGATCAGTCACGTGATCAGTGCATGTCAGTCACGTGAACAGTGCATGATAAGTCACCTGATCAGTGCATGATCAATTACGTGATCAGTGCATGATCACGCACGTGACCAGTATATGGGTAGCTACGTGATCATGTGCATGATCAGCCCACGTGATCAGTGCATGGTAGCCACGTGATCAGTGCATGATAGCCACGTGATCAAGTGCATGATCAGTCACGAGATACGTGTGTGATCAGCCACGTGATCAGTGCATGTTATCCACGTGATCAGTGCAGGATAGCCACGTGATCACTTCATGATTAGTCAAATGATCTGTACATGATCAGTCACGTGATACGTGTGTGATCGGCCACGTGATCAGTGGCGTGATGAGCCACGTGATCAGTGCATGATCAGTCACGTGATCAGTGCATGATAGCCACGTGATCAGTGCATGATCAATTACGTGATCAGTGCATGATATCCAAGTGATCAGTGTATGATTAGTCACGTGATCAGTGCATGATCAGTCACCGTGATCAGTGCATGATACCCACGTGATCAGTCATGATCAATTACGTGATCAGTGCATGTTCAGTCACGTCACCAGTGTATGATCAGCCACGTGGTCACTTCATGATTAGTCAAATGATCTGTACATGATCAGTCACGTGATACGTGTGTGATTGGCCACGTGATCAGTGCGTGATGAGCCACATGATCAGTGCATGATCAGCCACGTGATCAGTGCATGATATCCAAGTGATCAGTGCATGATCAGTCACGTGATCAGTGCATGATCAGTCACGTGATCAGTGCATGATAGCCACGTGATCAGTGCATGATCAATTACGTGATCAGTGCATGATCAGTCACGTGACCAGTACATGGTAGCTATGTGATCATTGCATGAACAGCCACGTGATCAGTGCATGATAGCTAGGTGATCAGTGCATGATAATCACGTGATCAGTGCATGATCAGTCACGTGATACGTGTGTGATCAGCCACGTGATCAGTGCATGATATCAGTGCATGATAGCCATGTGATCAGTGCATGATAGCCACGTGATGTGTGCATGATCAGTTACGTGAGCAGAGTATGATCAGCCACGTGATCACTTCATGATTAGTCAAATGATCTGTACACGATCAGTCACGTGATACGTTGTGATCAGCCATGTGATCAGTGCGTGATGAGCCACGTGATCAGTGCAGGATCAATTACGTGATCAGTGCAGGATCAGTCAAGTGACCAGTACATTATAGCTACGTGATCATTGCATGATCAGCTACGTGATCAGTGCATGATAGCCACGTGATCAGTGCATGATCAGTCACGTGACCAGTGTATGATCAGCCACGTGATCAGTGCATGATCAGCCACATGATCAGTGCATGATCAATTACGTGATCAGTGCATGATCAGTTACGTGACCAGTACATGTTAGCTAAGTGATCATTGCATGATCAGCCACGTGAGCCAAGCATGATAGCCACGAGACCAGTGCATGAACAGTCACGGGATCAGTGCATGTCAGTCACGTGAACAGTGCATGATAAGTCACCTGATCAGTGCATGATCAATTACGTGATCAGTTGCATGATCAGTCACGTGACCAGTACATGGTAGCTATGCGATCATTGCATGAACAGCCACGTGATCAGTGCATGATAGCCAGTTGATCAGTGCATGATAGTCACGTGATCAGTGCATGATCAGTCACGTGATACGTGTGTGATCAGCCACGTGATCAGTGCATGATATCAGTGCATGATAGCCACGTGATCAGTGCATGATAGCCACGTGATGTGTGCATGATCAGTTACGTGAGCAGAGTATGATCAGCCACGTGATCACTTCATGATTAGTCAAATGATCTGTACACGATCAGTCACGTGATACGTTGTGATCAGCCACGTGATCAGTGCATGATAGCCACGTGATCAGTGCAGGATAGCCACATGATCACTTCATGATTAGTCAAATGATCTGTACATGATCAGTCACGTGATACGTGTGTGATTGGCCACGTGATCAGTGCGTGATGAGCCACGTGATCAGTGCATTATCAACCACGTGATCAGTGCATGATATCCACGTGATCAGTGTATGATCAGCCACGTGATCAGTGCATGATAGCCACGTGATCACTTCATGATTAGTCAAATGATCTGTACATGATCAGTCACGTGATACGTGTGTGATTGGCCACGTGATCAGTGCGTGATGAGCCACTTGATCAGTGCATGATAGCCTCGTGATCACTGCATGACCAGGCACGTGATCAGTGTATGATCAGCCACGTGATCAGTGCATGATAAGCCACGTGATCAGTGCATGATCAGTCACGAGATACGTGTGTGATCAGCCACGTGATCAGTGCATGATATCCACGTTATCAGTGCAGGATAGCCACGTGTTCACTTCATGATTAGTCAAATGAACTGTACATGATCAGTCACGTGATACGTGTGTGATCGGCCACGTGATCAGTGCGTGATGAGCCACGTGATCAGTGCATGACCAGGCACGTGATCAGTGCATGAAATCGAAGTGATCAGTGCAGGATAGTCACGTGATAAGTGCATGACAGTCACGTGATGAGTGCATGATCAGTTTCGGGAGCAGAGTATGATCAGCCACTTGATCAGTGCATGATAGCCACGTGATCACTGCATGATCTGTCACATGATCAGTGTATGATCATCCACGTGATCAGTGCATGAGCAGCCAGGTGATCAGTGCATGATAGCTACATGATCAGTTCATGATTAGTCACGTTATCTGTGCATGACCAGGCAGGTGATAAGTGTATGGTCAGCCACGTGAACAGTGCATAATAGCCACGTGATCAGTGCATGTTCAGTCACCTGATGGGTGTATGAACAGTCACGTGACCAGTACATGGTAGCTACATGATCATTGCATGATCAGCCACGTGAGTAGTGCATGATAGCCACATGATCAGTGCATGAGCAGTCACGTGATCACTGCATGATCAGTCACGTAATCTGTGCATGACCAGGCACGTGATCAGTGTATGACCAGCCAAGAGATCAGTGCATGATAGCCACGTGATCAGTGCATGATCAATCACGTGATCAGTGCATGATCAGTCATGTGATCAGTGTATGATCAGCCACGTGATCAGTGCATGATCAGCAACATGATCAGTGCATGATCAATTACGTGATCATGCAGGTTCAGTCACGTGAGCAGTACATGGGAGCTAAGTGATAATTGCCTGATCAGCCACGTGAGCCGAGCATGATAGCCACGAGATCAGTGCATGATCAGTCACGTGATCAGTGCATGATCAGTCACGTGAACTGTGCATGATAAGTCACCTGATCAGTGCATGATCAATTACGTGATCAGTGCATGATCACTCAGGTGACCAGTACATGGTAGCTATGTGATCATTGCATGAACAGCCACGTGATCAGTGCATGATAGCCAGTTGATCAGTGCATGATAGTCACGTGATCAGTGCATGATCAGTCACGTGATACGTGTGTGATCAGCCACGTGATCAGTGCATGATATCAGTGCATGATAGCCACGTGATCAGTGCATGATAGCCACGTGATGTGTGCATGATCAGTTACGTGAGCAGAGTATGATCAGCCACGTGATCACTTCATGATTAGTCAAATGATCTGTACACGATCAGTCACGTGATACGTTGTGGTCAGCCACGTGATCAGTGCATGATAGCCACGTGATCAGTGCATGATCCGTCACGAGATACGTGTGTGATCAGCCACGAGATCAGTGCATGATATCCACGTGATCAGTGCAGGATAGCCACATGATCACTTCATGATTAGTCAAATGATCTGTACATGATCAGTCACGTGATACGTGTGTGATTGGCCACGTGATCAGTGCGTGATGAGCCACGTGATCAGTGCATTATCAACCACGTGATCAGTGCATGATATCCACGTGATCAGTGTATGATCAGCCACGTGATCAGTGCATGATAGCCACGTGATCACTTCATGATTAGTCAGATGATCTGTACATGATCAGTCACGTGATACGTGTGTGATTGGCCACGTGATCAGTGCGTGATGAGCCACTTGATCAGTGCATGATAGCCTCGTGATCACTGCATGACCAGGCACGTGATCAGTGTATGATCAGCCACGTGATCAGTGCATGATAGCCACGTGATCAGTGCATGATAGCCACGTGATCAGTGCATGATCAGTCACGAGATACGTGTGTGATCAGCCACGTGATCAGTACATGATATCCACGTTATCAGTGCAGGATAGCCACGTGTTCACTTCATGATTAGTCAAATGAACTGTACATGATCAGTCACGTGATACGTGTGTGATCGGCCACGTGATCAGTGCATGATAGCCACGTGATCAGTGCATGATCAATTACGTGATCAGTGCATGATATCCAAGTGATCAGTGTATGATTAGTCACGTGATCAGTGCATGATAGCCACGTGATCAGTCATGATCAATTACGTGATCAGTGCATGTTCAGTCACGTCACCAGTGTATGATCAGCCACGTGATCACTTCATGTTTAGTCAAATGATCTGTACATGATCAGTCACGTGATACGTGTGTGATTGGCCACGTGATCAGTGCCTGATGAGCCACATGATCAGTGCATGATCAGCCACGTGATCAGTGCATGATATCCAAGTGATCAGTGCATGATCAGTCACGTGATCAGTGCATGATCAGTCACGTGATCAGTGCATGATAGCCACGTGATCAGTGCATGATCAATTACGTGATCAGTGCATGATCAGTCACGTGACCAGTACATGGTAGATATGTGATCATCGCATGATCAGCCACGTGAGCAGTGCATGATAGCCACGTGATCAGTGCATTGTCAGTTTCGGGAGCAGAGTATGATCAGCCACTTGATCAGTGCATGATAGTCACGTGATCACTGCATGATGTGTCACATGATCAGTGTATGATCATCCACGTGTTCAGTGCATGATAGCTAGGTGATCAGTGCATGATAATCACGTGATCAGTGCATGATCAGTCACGTGATACGTGTGTGATCAGCCACGTGATCAGTGCATGATATCAGTGCATGATAGCCATGTGATCAGTGCATGATAGCCACGTGATGTGTGCATGATCAGTTACGTGAGCAGAGTATGATCAGCCACGTGATCACTTCATGATTAGTCAAATGATCTGTACACGATCAGTCACGTGATACGTTGTGATCAGCCACGTGATCAGTGCGTGATGAGCCACGTGATCAGTGCAGGATCAATTACGTGATCAGTGCAGGATCAGTCACGTGACCAGTACATTATAGCTACGTGATCATTGCATGATCAGCTACGTGATCAGTGCATGATAGCCACGTGATCAGTGCATGATCAGTCACGTGACCAGTGTATGATCAGCCACGTGATCAGTGCATGATCAGCCACATGATCAGTGCATGATCAATTACGTGATCAGTGCATGATCAGTTACGTGACCAGTACATGTTAGCTAAGTGATCATTGCATGATCAGCCACGTGAGCCAAGCATGATAGCCACGAGACCAGTGCATGAACAGTCACGGGATCAGTGCATGTCAGTCACGTGAACAGTGCATGATAAGTCACCTGATCAGTGCATGATCAATTACGTGATCAGTGCATGATCAGTCACGTGACCAGTACATGGTAGCTATGTGATCATTGCATGAACAGCCACGTGATCAGTGCATGATAGCCAGTTGATCAGTGCATGATAGTCACGTGATCAGTGCATGATCAGTCACGTGATACGTGTGTGATCAGCCACGTGATCAGTGCATGATATCAGTGCATGATAGCCACGTGATCAGTGCATGATAGCCACGTGATGTGTGCATGATCAGTTACGTGAGCAGAGTATGATCAGCCACGTGATCACTTCATGATTAGTCAAATGATCTGTACACGATCAGTCACGTGATACGTTGTGGTCAGCCACGTGATCAGTGCATGATAGCCACGTGATCAGTGCATGATCCGTCACGAGATACGTGTGTGATCAGCCACGTGATCAGTGCATGATATCCACGTGATCAGTGCAGGATAGCCACATGATCACTTCATGATTAGTCAAATGATCTGTACATGATCAGTCACGTGATACGTGTGTGATTGGCCACGTGATCAGTGCGTGATGAGCCACGTGATCAGTGCATTATCAACCACGTGATCAGTGCATGATATCCACGTGATCAGTGTATGATCAGCCACGTGATCAGTGCATGATAGCCACGTGATCACTTCATGATTAGTCAAATGATCTGTACATGATCAGTCACGTGATACGTGTGTGATTGGCCACGTGATCAGTGCGTGATGAGCCACTTGATCAGTGCATGATAGCCTCGTGATCACTGCATGACCAGGCACGTGATCAGTGTATGATCAGCCACGTGATCAGTGCATGATAGCCACGTGATCAGTGCATGATAGCCACGTGATCAGTGCATGATCAGTCACGAGATACGTGTGTGATCAGCCACGTGATCAGTACATGATATCCACGTTATCAGTGCAGGATAGCCACGTGTTCACTTCATGATTAGTCAAATGAACTGTACATGATCAGTCACGTGATACGTGTGTGATCGGCCACGTGATCAGTGCGTGATGAGCCACGTGATCAGTGCATGACCAGGCACGTGATCAGTGCATGAAATCGAAGTGATCAGTGCAGGATAGTCACGTGAAAAGTGCATGATCAGTCACGTGATGAGTGCATGATCAGTTTCGGGAGCAGAGTATTATCAGCCACTTGATCAGTGCATGATAGCCACGTGATCACTGCATGATCTGTCACATGATCAGTGTATGATCATCCACGTGATCAGTACATGAGCAGTCATGTGATCAGTGCATGATATAGACGTGATCAGTGCATGATCAGCCACGTGATCAGTGCATGATCAGTCACGGGATCAGTTCATGATCAGCCATGCGATCAGTGCATGGGCAGTCATGTGATCAGTGCATGACATAGACGTGATCAGTGCATGATCAGTCTCGTGATCAGTGTATGATCAAACTCGTGATCAGTGCACGATAGCCAGGTAATGAAAGCATGATAGCCAGATGATCAGTGCATTATCAGTCACGTGATCAGTGTATGATCAGCCAAGTAATCAGTGCATGAGAGCCAACTGATCATTGCATGATCAGTCACGTGATCAGTGCATGATCAATTACGTGATCAGTGCATGATCAGTCATGTGACCAGTACATGGTAGCTGCGTGATCATTGCATGATCAGCCTCGTGAGCAGTGCATGATAGCCAGGTGATCAGTGCATGATCAGCCACGTGATCAGTGCATGATCAGTCACGTGATCAGTGCATGATCAGTCATGTGACCAGTACATGGTAGCTGCGTGATCATTGCATGATCAGTCACGTGAGTAGTGCATGATAGCCACGTGATCAGTTAATGATCAGCCACGTGATCAGTGCATGATGAGCCACGTGATCAGTGCAGGATCAATTACGTGATCAGTGCATGATCAGTCACGTGACCAGTACATGGTTGCTACCTAATCATTGCATGATCAGCCACGTGAGCAGAGCATGATAGCCACGTGATCAGTGCATGATCAGTCACGTGGCCAGTATATGGTAGCTAAGTGACCATTGCATGACCAGCCACGTGAGCAGTGCATGATAGCCACGTGATGTGTGCATGATCAGTTACGTGAGCAGAGTATGATCAGCCAAGTGATCAGTGCATGAGTGCCAAGTGATCAGTGCATGATCAGTCACGTGACAGGTGTGTGATCAGCCACGTGAACAGTGCATGTTCAGCCACGTGATCAGTGCATGATAGCCATGTGATCAGTGCATGATCAGTTACGTGAGCAGTGTATGATCAGCCACGTGATCAGTGCATGGTCAGACACGTGAACAGTGTATGATCAGCCATGTGATCAGTGCATGATATCCAAGTGATCAGTGCATGATCAATCAGGTGATCAGTGCATGATCAGTCATGTGACCAGTACATGGTAGCTGCGTGATCATTGCATGATCAGCCACATGAGCAGTGCATGATAGCCACGTGATCAGTGCATGATAAGCCACGTGATCAGTGCATGATCAGTCATGGGATCAGTGCATGATCAGCCACACGATCAGTGCATGGGCATTCATGTGATCAGTGCATGACATAGACGTGATCACTGCATGATCAGTCTCGTGATCAGTGTGTGATCAACCGCATGATCAGTGCACGATAGCCAGGTAATGAAAGCATGATAGCCAGATGATCAGTGCATTATCAGTCACGTGATCAGTGTATGATCAGCCAAGTAATGAGTGCATGAGAGCCAACTGATCATTGCATGATCAGTCACGTGATCAGTGCATGATCAATTACGTGATAAGTGCATGATCAGTCATGTGACCAGTACATGGTAGCTGCGTGATCATTGCATGATCAGCCACGTGAGCAGTGCCTGATAGCCAGGTGATCAGTGCATGATAAGCCACGTGATCAGTGCATGATCAGTCACATGATCAGTGCATGATCAGTCACGTGATCAGGACATGGTAGCTACGTGATCATTGCATGATCAGCCACGTGAGCCGTGCATGATAGCCACGTGATCAGTGCATGATCAGTCACGTGAGCAGTACATGGGAGCTACGTGATCATTGCCTGATCAACCACGTGAGCCCTGCATGATAGCCACGAGAACAGTGCATGATCAGTCACCTGATCAGTGCATGATCAATTACGTGATCAGTGCATGATCACTCACGTGACCAGTACATGGTAGCTATGTGATCATCGCATGATCAGCCACGTGAGCAGTGCATGATAGCCACGTGATCAGTGCATTGTCAGTTTCGGGAGCAGAGTATGATCAGCCACTTGATCAGTGCATGATAGTCACGTGATCACTGCATGATGTGTCACATGATCAGTGTATGATCATCCACGTGTTCAGTGCATGGGCAGTCATGTGATCAGTGCATGATATAGATGTGATCAGTGCATGATCAGTCTCGTGATCAGTGTATGATCAACCACGCGATCAGTGCATGATAGCCAGGTAATGAGTGCATGATAGCCAGATGATCAGTGCATTATCAGTCACGTGATCAGTGTATGATCAGCCAAGTAATCAGTGCATGAGAGCCAACTGATAAGTGCATGACCAGTCACATGATCAGTGCATGGTCAGTCACGTGATCAGTGCATGATCAGTCACGTGATCAGTGTATGATCAGCCACGGGATCAGTGCATGATCAGCCACATGATCAGTGCATGATCAATTACGTGATCAGTGCATGATCAGTCACGTGAGCAGTACATGGGAGCTACGTGATCATTGCCTGATCAGCCACGTGAGCCGTGCATGATAGCCACGAGATCAGTGCATGATCAGTCACGTGATCAGTGCATGTCAGTCACGTGAACAGTGCATGATAAGTCACCTGATCAGTGCATGATCAATTACGTGATCAGTGCATGATCACGCACGTGACCAGTATATGGTAGCTACGTGATCATTGCATGATCAGCCACGTGATCAGTGCATGGTAGCCACGTGATCAGTGCATGATAGCCACGTGATCAGTGCATGATCAGTCACGAGATACGTGTGTGATCAGCCACGTGATCAGTGCATGTTATCCACGTGATCAGTGCAGGATAGCCACGTGATCACTTCATGATTAGTCAAATGATCTGTACATGATCAGTCACGTGATACGTGTGTGATCGGCCACGTGATCAGTGCGTGATGAGCCACGTGATCAGTGCATGATCAGTCACGTGATCAGTGCATGATAGCCACGTGATCAGTGCATGATCAATTACGTGATCAGTGCATGATATCCAAGTGATCAGTGTATGATTAGTCACGTGATCAGTGCATGATCAGTCACGTGATCAGTGCATGATAGCCACGTGATCAGTCATGATCAATTACGTGATCAGTGCATGTTCAGTCACGTCACCAGTGTATGATCAGCCACGTGGTCACTTCATGATTAGTCAAATGATCTGTACATGATCAGTCACGTGATACGTGTGTGATTGGCCACGTGATCAGTGCGTGATGAGCCACATGATCAGTGCATGATCAGCCACGTGATCAGTGCATGATATCCAAGTGATCAGTGCATGATCAGTCACGTGATCAGTGCATGATCAGTCACGTGATCAGTGCATGATAGCCACGTGATCAGTGCATGATCAATTACGTGATCAGTGCATGATCAGTCACGTGACCAGTACATGGTAGCTATGTGATCATTGCATGAACAGCCACGTGATCAGTGCATGATAGCTAGGTGATCAGTGCATGATAATCACGTGATCAGTGCATGATCAGTCACGTGATACGTGTGTGATCAGCCACGTGATCAGTGCATGATATCAGTGCATGATAGCCATGTGATCAGTGCATGATAGCCACGTGATGTGTGCATGATCAGTTACGTGAGCAGAGTATGATCAGCCAGGTGATCACTTCATGATTAGTCAAATGATCTGTACACGATCAGTCACGTGATACGTTGTGATCAGCCATGTGATCAGTGCGTGATGAGCCACGTGATCAGTGCAGGATCAATTACGTGATCAGTGCAGGATCAGTCAAGTGACCAGTACATTATAGCTACGTGATCATTGCATGATCAGCTACGTGATCAGTGCATGATAGCCACGTGATCAGTGCATGATCAGTCACGTGACCAGTGTATGATCAGCCACGTGATCAGTGCATGATCAGCCACATGATCAGTGCATGATCAATTACGTGATCAGTGCATGATCAGTTACGTGACCAGTACATGTTAGCTAAGTGATCATTGCATGATCAGCCACGTGAGCCAAGCATGATAGCCACGAGACCAGTGCATGAACAGTCACGGGATCAGTGCATGTCAGTCACGTGAACAGTGCATGATAAGTCACCTGATCAGTGCATGATCAATTACGTGATCAGTGCATGATCAGTCACGTGACCAGTACATGGTAGCTATGCGATCATTGCATGAACAGCCACGTGATCAGTGCATGATAGCCAGTTGATCAGTGCATGATAGTCACGTGATCAGTGCATGATCAGTCACGTGATACGTGTGTGATCAGCCACGTGATCAGTGCATGATATCAGTGCATGATAGCCACGTGATCAGTGCATGATAGCCACGTGATGTGTGCATGATCAGTTACGTGAGCAGAGTATGATCAGCCACGTGATCACTTCATGATTAGTCAAATGATCTGTACACGATCAGTCACGTGATACGTTGTGATCAGCCACGTGATCAGTGCATGATAGCCACGTGATCAGTGCAGGATAGCCACATGATCACTTCATGATTAGTCAAATGATCTGTACATGATCAGTCACGTGATACGTGTGTGATTGGCCACGTGATCAGTGCGTGATGAGCCACGTGATCAGTGCATTATCAACCACGTGATCAGTGCATGATATCCACGTGATCAGTGTATGATCAGCCACGTGATCAGTGCATGATAGCCACGTGATCACTTCATGATTAGTCAAATGATCTGTACATGATCAGTCACGTGATACGTGTGTGATTGGCCACGTGATCAGTGCGTGATGAGCCACTTGATCAGTGCATGATAGCCTCGTGATCACTGCATGACCAGGCACGTGATCAGTGTATGATCAGCCACGTGATCAGTGCATGATAGCCACGTGATCAGTGCATGATCAGTCACGAGATACGTGTGTGATCAGCCACGTGATCAGTGCATGATATCCACGTTATCAGTGCAGGATAGCCACGTGTTCACTTCATGATTAGTCAAATGAACTGTAAATGATCAGTCACGTGATACGTGTGTGATCGGCCACGTGATCAGTGCGTGATGAGCCACGTGATCAGTGCATGACCAGGCACGTGATCAGTGCATGAAATCGAAGTGATCAGTGCAGGATAGTCACGTGATAAGTGCATGACAGTCACGTGATGAGTGCATGATCAGTTTCGGGAGCAGAGTATGATCAGCCACTTGATCAGTGCATGATAGCCACGTGATCACTGCATGATCTGTCACATGATCAGTGTATGATCATCCACGTGATCAGTGCATGAGCAGCCAGGTGATCAGTGCATGATAGCTACATGATCAGTTCATGATTAGTCACGTTATCTGTGCATGACCAGGCAGGTGATAAGTGTATGGTCAGCCACGTGAACAGTGCATAATAGCCACGTGATCAGTGCATGTTCAGTCACCTGATGGGTGTATGATCAGTCACGTGACCAGTACATGGTAGCTACATGATCATTGCATGATCAGCCACGTGAGTAGTGCATGATAGCCACATGATCAGTGCATGAGCAGTCACGTGATCACTGCATGATCAGTCACGTAATCTGTGCATGACCAGGCACGTGATCAGTGTATGACCAGCCAAGAGATCAGTGCATGATAGCCACGTGATCAGTGCATGATCAATCACGTGATCAGTGCATGATCAGTCATGTGATCAGTGTATGATCAGCCACGTGATCAGTGCATGATCAGCAACATGATCAGTGCATGATCAATTACGTGATCAGTGCAGGTTCAGTCACGTGAGCAGTACATGGGAGCTAAGTGATAATTGCCTGATCAGCCACGTGAGCCGAGCATGATAGCCACGAGATCAGTGCATGATCAGTCACGTGATCAGTGCATGATCAGTCACGTGAACTGTGCATGATAAGTCACCTGATCAGTGCATGATCAATTACGTGATCAGTGCATGATCACTCAGGTGACCAGTACATGGTAGCTATGTGATCATTGCATGAACAGCCACGTGATCAGTGCATGATAGCCAGTTGATCAGTGCATGATAGTCACGTGATCAGTGCATGATCAGTCACGTGATACGTGTGTGATCAGCCACGTGATCAGTGCATGATATCAGTGCATGATAGCCACGTGATCAGTGCATGATAGCCACGTGATGTGTGCATGATCAGTTACGTGAGCAGAGTATGATCAGCCACGTGATCACTTCATGATTAGTCAAATGATCTGTACACGATCAGTCACGTGATACGTTGTGGTCAGCCACGTGATCAGTGCATGATAGCCACGTGATCAGTGCATGATCCGTCACGAGATACGTGTGTGATCAGCCACGAGATCAGTGCATGATATCCACGTGATCAGTGCAGGATAGCCACATGATCACTTCATGATTAGTCAAATGATCTGTACATGATCAGTCACGTGATACGTGTGTGATTGGCCACGTGATCAGTGCGTGATGAGCCACGTGATCAGTGCATTATCAACCATGTGATCAGTGCATGATATCCACGTGATCAGTGTATGATCAGCCACGGGATCAGTGCATGATAGCCACGTGATCACTTCATGATTAGTCAGATGATCTGTACATGATCAGTCACGTGATACGTGTGTGATTGGCCACGTGATCAGTGCGTGATGAGCCACTTGATCAGTGCATGATAGCCTCGTGATCACTGCATGACCAGGCACGTGATCAGTGTATGATCAGCCACGTGATCAGTGCATGATAGCCACGTGATCAGTGCATGATAGCCACGTGATCAGTGCATGATCAGTCACGAGATACGTGTGTGATCAGCCACGTGATCAGTACATGATATCCACGTTATCAGTGCAGGATAGCCACGTGTTCACTTCATGATTAGTCAAATGAACTGTACATGATCAGTCACGTGATACGTGTGTGATCGGCCACGTGATCAGTGCATGATAGCCACGTGATCAGTGCATGATCAATTACGTGATCAGTGCATGATATCCAAGTGATCAGTGTATGATTAGTCACGTGATCAGTGCATGATCAGTCATGTGATCAGTGCATGATAGCCACGTGATCAGTCATGATCAATTACGTGATCAGTGCATGTTCAGTCACGTCACCAGTGTATGATCAGCCACGTGATCACTTCATGTTTAGTCAAATGATCTGTACATGATCAGTCACGTGATACGTGTGTGATTGGCCACGTGATCAGTGCCTGATGAGCCACATGATCAGTGCATGATCAGCCACGTGATCAGTGCATGATATCCAAGTGATCAGTGCATGATCAGTCACGTGATCAGTGCATGATCAGTCACGTGATCAGTGCATGATAGCCACGTGATCAGTGCATGATCAATTACGTGATCAGTGCATGATCAGTCACGTGACCAGTACATGGTAGATATGTGATCATCGCATGATCAGCCACGTGAGCAGTGCATGATAGCCACGTGATCAGTGCATTGTCAGTTTCGGGAGCAGAGTATGATCAGCCACTTGATCAGTGCATGATAGTCACGTGATCACTGCATGATGTGTCACATGATCAGTGTATGATCATCCACGTGTTCAGTGCATGATAGCTAGGTGATCAGTGCATGATAATCACGTGATCAGTGCATGATCAGTCACGTGATACGTGTGTGATCAGCCACGTGATCAGTGCATGATATCAGTGCATGATAGCCATGTGATCAGTGCATGATAGCCACGTGATATGTGCATGATCAGTTACGTGAGCAGAGTATGATCAGCCACGTGATCACTTCATGATTAGTCAAATGATCTGTACACGATCAGTCACGTGATACGTTGTGATCAGCCACGTGATCAGTGCGTGATGAGCCACGTGATCAGTGCAGGATCAATTACGTGATCAGTGCAGGATCAGTCACGTGACCAGTACATTATAGCTACGTGATCATTGCATGATCAGCTACGTGATCAGTGCATGATAGCCACGTGATCAGTGCATGATCAGTCACGTGACCAGTGTATGATCAGCCACGTGATCAGTGCATGATCAGCCACATGATCAGTGCATGATCAATTACGTGATCAGTGCATGATCAGTTACGTGACCAGTAAATGTTAGCTAAGTAATCATTGCATGATCAGCCACGTGAGCCAAGCATGATAGCCACGAGAGCAGTGCATGAACAGTCACGGGATCAGTGCATGTCAGTCACGTGAACAGTGCATGATAAGTCACCTGATCAGTGCATGATCAATTACGTGATCAGTGCATGATCAGTCACGTGACCAGTACATGGTAGCTATGTGATCATTGCATGAACAGCCACGTGATCAGTGCATGATAGCCAGTTGATCAGTGCATGATAGTCACGTGATCAGTGCATGATCAGTCACGTGATACGTGTGTGATCAGCCACGTGATCAGTGCATGATATCAGTGCATGATAGCCACGTGATCAGTGCATGATAGCCACGTGATGTGTGCATGATCAGTTACGTGAGCAGAGTATGATCAGCCACGTGATCACTTCATGATTAGTCAAATGATCTGTACACGATCAGTCACGTGATACGTTGTGGTCAGCCACGTGATCAGTGCATGATAGCCACGTGATCAGTGCATGATCCGTCACGAGATACGTGTGTGATCAGCCACGTGATCAGTGCATGATATCCACGTGATCAGTGCAGGGTAGCCACATGATCACTTCATGATTAGTCAAATGATCTGTACATGATCAGTCACGTGATACGTGTGTGATTGGCCACGTGATCAGTGCGTGATGAGCCACGTGATCAGTGCATTATCAACCACGTGATCAGTGCATGATATCCACGTGATCAGTGTATGATCAGCCACGTGATCAGTGCATGATAGCCACGTGATCACTTCATGATTAGTCAAATGATCTGTACATGATCAGTCACGTGATACGTGTGTGATTGGCCACGTGATCAGTGCGTGATGAGCCACTTGATCAGTGCATGATAGCCTCGTGATCACTGCATGACCAGGCACGTGATCAGTGTATGATCAGCCACGTGATCAGTGCATGATAGCCACGTGATCAGTGCATGATAGCCACGTGATCAGTGCATGATCAGTCACGAGATACGTGTGTGATCAGCCACGTGATCAGTACATGATATCCACGTTATCAGTGCAGGATAGCCACGTGTTCACTTCATGATTAGTCAAATGAACTGTACATGATCAGTCACGTGATACGTGTGTGATCGGCCACGTGATCAGTGCGTGATGAGCCACGTGATCAGTGCATGACCAGGCACGTGATCAGTGCATGAAATCGAAGTGATCAGTGCAGGATAGTCACGTGAAAAGTGCATGATCAGTCACGTGATGAGTGCATGATCAGTTTCGGGAGCAGAGTATTATCAGCCACTTGATCAGTGCATGATAGCCACGTTATCACTGCATGATCTGTCACATGATCAGTGTATGATCATCCACGTGATCAGTACATGAGCAGTCATGTGATCAGTGCATGATATAGACGTGATCAGTGCATGATCAGCCACGTGATCAGTGCATGATCAGTCACGGGATCAGTTCATGATCAGCCACGCGATCAGTGCATGGGCAGTCATGTGATCAGTGCATGACATAGACGTGATCAGTGCATGATCAGTCTCGTGATCAGTGTATGATCAAACTCGTGATCAGTGCACGATAGCCAGGTAATGAAAGCATGATAGCCAGATGATCAGTGCATTATCAGTCACGTGATCAGTGTATGATCAGCCAAGTAATCAGTGCATGAGAGCCAACTGATCATTGCATGATCAGTCACGTGATCAGTGCATGATCAATTACGTGATCAGTGCATGATCAGTCATGTGACCAGTACATGGTAGCTGCGTGATCATTGCATGATCAGCCTCGTGAGCAGTGCATGATAGCCAGGTGATCAGTGCATGATCAGCCACGTGATCAGTGCATGATCAGTCACGTGATCAGTGCATGATCAGTCATGTGACCAGTACATGGTAGCTGCGTGATCATTGCATGATCAGTCACGTGAGTAGTGCATGATAGCCACGTGATCAGTTAATGATCAGCCACGTGATCAGTGCATGATGAGCCACGTGATCAGTGCAGGATCAATTACGTGATCAGTGCATGATCAGTCACGTGACCAGTACATGGTTGCTACCTAATCATTGCATGATCAGCCACGTGAGCAGAGCATGATAGCCACGTGATCAGTGCATGATCAGTCACGTGGCCAGTATATGGTAGCTAAGTGACCATTGCATGACCAGCCACGTGAGCAGTGCATGATAGCCACGTGATGTGTGCATGATCAGTTACGTGAGCAGAGTATGATCAGCCAAGTGATCAGTGCATGAGTGCCAAGTGATCAGTGCATGATCAGTCACGTGACAGGTGTGTGATCAGCCACGTGAACAGTGCATGTTCAGCCACGTGATCAGTGCATGATAGCCATGTGATCAGTGCATGATCAGTTACGTGAGCAGTGTATGATCAGCCACGTGATCAGTGCATGGTCAGACACGTGAACAGTGTATGATCAGCCATGTGATCAGTGCATGATATCCAAGTGATCAGTGCATGATCAATCAGGTGATCAGTGCATGATCAGTCATGTGACCAGTACATGGTAGCTGCGTGATCATTGCATGATCAGCCACATGAGCAGTGCATGATAGCCACGTGATCAGTGCATGATAAGCCACGTGATCAGTGCATGATCAGTCATGGGATCAGTGCATGATCAGCCACACGATCAGTGCATGGGCATTCATGTGATCAGTGCATGACATAGACGTGATCACTGCATGATCAGTCTCGTGATCAGTGTGTGATCAACCGCATGATCAGTGCACGATAGCCAGGTAATGAAAGCATGATAGCCAGATGATCAGTGCATTATCAGTCACGTGATCAGTGTATGATCAGCCAAGTAATGAGTGCATGAGAGCCAACTGATCATTGCATGATCAGTCACGTGATCAGTGCATGATCAATTACGTGATAAGTGCATGATCAGTCATGTGACCAGTACATGGTAGCTGCGTGATCATTGCATGATCAGCCACGTGAGCAGTGCCTGATAGCCAGGTGATCAGTGCATGATAAGCCACGTGATCAGTGCATGATCAGTCACATGATCAGTGCATGATCAGTCACGTGATCAGGACATGGTAGCTACGTGATCATTGCATGATCAGCCACGTGAGCCGTGCATGATAGCCACGTGATCAGTGCATGATCAGTCACGTGAGCAGTACATGGGAGCTACGTGATCATTGCCTGATCAACCACGTGAGCCCTGCATGATAGCCACGAGAACAGTGCATGATCAGTCACCTGATCAGTGCATGATCAATTACGTGATCAGTGCATGATCACTCACGTGACCAGTACATGGTAGCTATGTGATCATCGCATGATCAGCCACGTGAGCAGTGCATGATAGCCACGTGATCAGTGCATTGTCAGTTTCGGGAGCAGAGTATGATCAGCCACTTGATCAGTGCATGATAGTCACGTGATCACTGCATGATGTGTCACATGATCAGTGTATGATCATCCACGTGTTCAGTGCATGGGCAGTCATGTGATCAGTGCATGATATAGATGTGATCAGTGCATGATCAGTCTCGTGATCAGTGTATGATCAACCACGCGATCAGTGCATGATAGCCAGGTAATGAGTGCATGATAGCCAGATGATCAGTGCATTATCAGTCACGTGATCAGTGTATGATCAGCCAAGTAATCAGTGCATGAGAGCCAACTGATAAGTGCATGACCAGTCACATGATCAGTGCATGGTCAGTCACGTGATCAGTGCATGATCAGTCACGTGATCAGTGTATGATCAGCCACGGGATCAGTGCATGATCAGCCACATGATCAGTGCATGATCAATTACGTGATCAGTGCATGATCAGTCACGTGAGCAGTACATGGGAGCTACGTGATCATTGCCTGATCAGCCACGTGAGCCGTGCATGATAGCCACGAGATCAGTGCATGATCAGTCACGTGATCAGTGCATGTCAGTCACGTGAACAGTGCATGATAAGTCACCTGATCAGTGCATGATCAATTACGTGATCAGTGCATGATCACGCACGTGACCAGTATATGGTAGCTACGTGATCATTGCATGATCAGCCACGTGATCAGTGCATGGTAGCCACGTGATCAGTGCATGATAGCCACGTGATCAGTGCATGATCAGTCACGAGATACGTGTGTGATCAGCCACGTGATCAGTGCATGTTATCCACGTGATCAGTGCAGGATAGCCACGTGATCACTTCATGATTAGTCAAATGATCTGTACATGATCAGTCACGTGATACGTGTGTGATCGGCCACGTGATCAGTGCGTGATGAGCCACGTGATCAGTGCATGATCAGTCACGTGATCAGTGCATGATAGCCACGTGATCAGTGCATGATCAATTACGTGATCAGTGCATGATATCCAAGTGATCAGTGTATGATTAGTCACGTGATCAGTGCATGATCAGTCACGTGATCAGTGCATGATAGCCACGTGATCAGTCATGATCAATTACGTGATCAGTGCATGTTCAGTCACGTCACCAGTGTATGATCAGCCACGTGGTCACTTCATGATTAGTCAAATGATCTGTACATGATCAGTCACGTGATACGTGTGTGATTGGCCACGTGATCAGTGCGTGATGAGCCACATGATCAGTGCATGATCAGCCACGTGATCAGTGCATGATATCCAAGTGATCAGTGCATGATCAGTCACGTGATCAGTGCATGATCAGTCACGTGATCAGTGCATGATAGCCACGTGATCAGTGCATGATCAATTACGTGATCAGTGCATGATCAGTCACGTGACCAGTACATGGTAGCTATGTGATCATTGCATGAACAGCCACGTGATCAGTGCATGATAGCTAGGTGATCAGTGCATGATAATCACGTGATCAGTGCATGATCAGTCACGTGATACGTGTGTGATCAGCCACGTGATCAGTGCATGATATCAGTGCATGATAGCCATGTGATCAGTGCATGATAGCCACGTGATGTGTGCATGATCAGTTACGTGAGCAGAGTATGATCAGCCAGGTGATCACTTCATGATTAGTCAAATGATCTGTACACGATCAGTCACGTGATACGTTGTGATCAGCCATGTGATCAGTGCGTGATGAGCCACGTGATCAGTGCAGGATCAATTACGTGATCAGTGCAGGATCAGTCAAGTGACCAGTACATTATAGCTACGTGATCATTGCATGATCAGCTACGTGATCAGTGCATGATAGCCACGTGATCAGTGCATGATCAGTCACGTGACCAGTGTATGATCAGCCACGTGATCAGTGCATGATCAGCCACATGATCAGTGCATGATCAATTACGTGATCAGTGCATGATCAGTTACGTGACCAGTACATGTTAGCTAAGTGATCATTGCATGATCAGCCACGTGAGCCAAGCATGATAGCCACGAGACCAGTGCATGAACAGTCACGGGATCAGTGCATGTCAGTCACGTGAACAGTGCATGATAAGTCACCTGATCAGTGCATGATCAATTACGTGATCAGTGCATGATCAGTCACGTGACCAGTACATGGTAGCTATGCGATCATTGCATGAACAGCCACGTGATCAGTGCATGATAGCCAGTTGATCAGTGCATGATAGTCACGTGATCAGTGCATGATCAGTCACGTGATACGTGTGTGATCAGCCACGTGATCAGTGCATGATATCAGTGCATGATAGCCACGTGATCAGTGCATGATAGCCACGTGATGTGTGCATGATCAGTTACGTGAGCAGAGTATGATCAGCCACGTGATCACTTCATGATTAGTCAAATGATCTGTACACGATCAGTCACGTGATACGTTGTGATCAGCCACGTGATCAGTGCATGATAGCCACGTGATCAGTGCAGGATAGCCACATGATCACTTCATGATTAGTCAAATGATCTGTACATGATCAGTCACGTGATACGTGTGTGATTGGCCACGTGATCATTGCGTGATGAGCCACGTGATCAGTGCATTATCAACCACGTGATCAGTGCATGATATCCACGTGATCAGTGTATGATCAGCCACGTGATCAGTGCATGATAGCCACGTGATCACTTCATGATTAGTCAAATGATCTGTACATGATCAGTCACGTGATACGTGTGTGATTGGCCACGTGATCAGTGCGTGATGAGCCACTTGATCAGTGCATGATAGCCTCGTGATCACTGCATGACCAGGCACGTGATCAGTGTATGATCAGCCACGTGATCAGTGCATGATAGCCACGTGATCAGTGCATGATCAGTCACGAGATACGTGTGTGATCAGCCACGTGATCAGTGCATGATATCCACGTTATCAGTGCAGGATAGCCACGTTTTCACTTCATGATTAGTCAAATGAACTGTACATGATCAGTCACGTGATACGTGTGTGATCGGCCACGTGATCAGTGCGTGATGAGCCACGTGATCAGTGCATGACCAGGCACGTGATCAGTGCATGAAATCGAAGTGATCAGTGCAGGATAGTCACGTGATAAGTGCATGACAGTCACGTGATGAGTGCATGATCAGTTTCGGGAGCAGAGTATGATCAGCCACTTGATCAGTGCATGATAGCCACGTGATCACTGCATGATCTGTCACATGATCAGTGTATGATCATCCACGTGATCAGTACATGGGCAGTCATGTGATCAGTGCATGATATATGTGATCAGTGCATGATCATTCTCGTGATCAGTGCATGATAGCCACGTGATCAGTGCATGATCAGTCACCTGATTGGTGTATGATCAGTTACGTTACCGGTACATGGTAGCTACATTATCATTGCATGATAAGCCACGTGAGTAGTGCATGATAGCCAAGTGATCAGTGCATGATCAGTCACGTGATCAGTGCATGTTCAGTCATGTGACCAGTACTTGGTAGCTGCCTGATCATTGCATGATCAGCCACGTGAGCAGTGCATGATAGCCACGTGATCAGTGCATGATCATCAACGTGGTCGGTGCATGATCTGTCATGAGATCAGTGCATGATCAGTCACGTGATCAGTGCATGACCAGGCACGTGATCAGTGTATGACCAGCCAAGTGATCAGTGCATGATAGTCACGTGATAAGTGCATGATCAGTCACGTGATGAGTGCATGATCAGTCACGTGATCAGTGCATGATCAGCCACATGATCAGTGCATGATCAATTACATGATCAGTGCATGATCAGTCACGTGACTAGTACATGGGAGCTACGTGATCATTGCATGATCAGCCACGTGAGCCGTGCATGATAGCCACGAGATCAGTGCAGGATCAGTCACGTAATCAGTGCATGATAAGTCACGTGAACAGTGCATGATAAGTCACCTGTTCAGTGCATGATCAATTACGTGATCAGTGCATGATCACTCACGTGACCAGTACATGGTAGCTACGTGATCATTGCATGATCAGCCACGTGAGCAGTGCATGATAGCCACGTGATCAGTGCATGATCAGTTTCGGAAGCAGAGTATGATCAGCCATTTTATCAGTGCATGATAGCTACGTGATCACTGCATGATCTGTCACATGATCAGTGTATGATCATCCACGTGATCAGTGCATGATCAGTCACGTGATACGTGTGTGATCAGCCACGTGATCCGTGCATGATCAGTCATGTGACCAGTACATGGTAGCTGCGTGATCATTGCATGACCAGCCACGTGAGTAGTGCATGATCGCCACGTGATCAGTGCATGATCAGCCACGTGATCAGTGCATGATGAGTCACGTGATCAGTGCATGATCAGCCACGTGATCAGTGCATGATCAATTACATGAGCAGTGCATGATCAGTCATGTGACCAGTACATGGTAGCTATGTGATCATTGCATGATCAGCCACGTGATCAGTGCATGATAGCCACGTGATCAGTGCATGATCAGTCACGTGATATGTGTTTGATCAGCCACGTGATCATTGCATGATAGCCACGTGATCACTTCATGAGTAGTCACGTGATCTGTGCATGACCAGGCACGTGATCAGTGTATGATCAGCCACGTGATCAGTGCATGATCAATTACGTGATCAGTGCATGATCAGTCACGTGACCAGTACATGGTAGCTATGTGATCATTGCATGGTCAGCCACGTGATCAGTGCATGATAGCCACGTGATCAGTGCATGATCAATTACGTGATCAGTGCATGATCAGTCACGTGACCAGTACATGGTAGCTATGTGATCATTGCATGAACAGCCACGTGATCAGTGCATGATAGCTAGGTGATCAGTGCATGATAATCACGTGATCAGTGCATGATCAGTCACGTGATACGTGTGTGATCAGCCACGTGATCAGTGCATGATATCAGTGCATGATAGCCATGTGATCAGTGCATGATAGCCACGTGATGTGTGCATGATCAGTTACGTGAGCAGAGTATGATCAGCCAGGTGATCACTTCATGATTAGTCAAATGATCTGTACACGATCAGTCACGTGATACGTTGTGATCAGCCATGTGATCAGTGCGTGATGAGCCACGTGATCAGTGCAGGATCAATTACGTGATCAGTGCAGGATCAGTCAAGTGACCAGTACATTATAGCTACGTGATCATTGCATGATCAGCTACGTGATCAGTGCATGATAAGCCACGTGATCAGTGCATGATCAGTCACGTGACCAGTGTATGATCAGCCACGTGATCAGTGCATGATCAGCCACATGATCAGTGCATGATCAATTAACGTGATCAGTGCATGAATCAGTTACGTGACCATTACATCTTAGCTAAGTGATCATTGCATGATCAGCCACGTGAGCCAAGCATGATAGCCACGAGACCAGTGCATGAACAGTCACGGGATCAGTGCATGTCAGTCACGTGAACAGTGCATGATAAGTCACCTGATCAGTGCATGATCAATTACGTGATCAGTGCATGATCAGTCACGTGACCAGTACATGGTAGCTATGCGATCATTGCATGAACAGCCACGTGATCAGTGCATGATAGCCAGTTGATCAGTGCATGATAGTCACGTGATCAGTGCATGATCAGTCACGTGATACGTGTTGTGATCAGCCATGTGATCAGTGCATGATATCAGTGCATGATAGCCACTGATCAGTGCATGATAGCCACGTGATGTGTGCATGATCAGTTACGTGAGCAGAGTATGATCAGCCACGTGATCACTTCATGATTAGTCAAATGATCTGTACACGATCCAGTCACGTGATACGTTGTGATCAGCCACGTGATCAGTGCATGATAGCCACGTGATCAGTGCAGGATAGCCACATGATCACTTCATGATTAGTCAAATGATCTGTACATGATCAGTCACGTGATACGTGTGTGATTGGCCACGTGATCAGTGCGTGATGAGCCACGTGATCAGTGCATTATCAACCACGTGATCAGTGCATGATATCCACGTGATCAGTGTATGATCAGCCACGTGATCAGTGCATGATAGCCACGTGATCACTTCATGATTAGTCAACATGATCTGTACCATGATCAGTCACGTGATACGTGTGTGATTGGCCACGTGATCAGTGCGTGATGAGCCACTTGATCAGTGCATGATAGCCTCGTGATCACTGGCATGACCAGGCACGTGATCAGTGTATGATCAGCCACGTGATCAGTGCATGATAGCCACGTGATCAGTGCCATGATCAGTCACGAGATACGTGTGTGATCAGCCCACGTGATCAGTGCATGATATCCACGTTATCAGTGCAGATAGCACGTGTTCACTTATGATTAGTCAAATGAACTGTAAATGATCAGTCAGTTGATACGTTGTGTGATCGGGCCACGTGATCTGGTCGTGATGGCCGTGATCAGTGCATGACCAGGCACGTGATCAGTGCATTGAAATCGAAGTGATCAGTGCAGGATAGTCACGTGATAGTGCATGACCAGTCACGTGATGAGTGCATGATCAGTTTCGGGGCAGGAGTATGATCAGCCCACTTGATCAGGTGCATGATAGCCACGTGATCCACTGCATGATCTGTCACATGATCAGTGTATGATCATCCACGTGATAGTGCATGAGCAGCCAGTGATCAGTGCATGATAGCTACATGATCAGTTCATGATTAGTCACGTTATCTGTGCATGACCAGGCAGGTGATAGTGTATGGTCCAGCCACGTGAACAGTGCATAATAGCCACGTGAATCAGTGCATGTTCAGTCACCTGATGGGTGTATGATCAGTCACGTGACCAGTACATGGTAGCTACATGATCATTGCATGATCAGCCACGTGAGTAGTGCATGATAGCACATGATCAGTGCATGAGCGTCACGTGATCACTGCATGATCAGTCACGTAATCTGTGGCATGACCAGCACGTGATCAGTGTATGACCAGCAAGAGATCAGTGCATGATAGCACACCTGATCAAGTGCATGATCAATCACGTGATCAGTGCTGATCAGTCATGTGATCAGTGTATGATCAGCCACGTGAATCAGTGCATGATCAGCACATGATCAGTGCATGATCAATTACGTGATCAGTGCAGGTTCAGTCACGTGAGCAGTACATGGAGCTAAGTGATAATTGCTGATCAGCCAACGTGAGCCGAGCATGATAGCCACGAGATCAGTGCATGATCAGTCACGTGATCAGTGCATGATCAGTCACGTGAACTGTGCATGATAAGTCACCTGATCAGTGCATGATCAATTACGTGATCAGTGCATGATCACTCAGGTGACCAGTACATGGTAGCTATGTGATCATTGCATGAACAGCCACGTGATCAGTGCATGATAGCCAGTTGATCAGTGCATGATAGTCACGTGATCAGTGCATGATCAGTCACGTGATACGTGTGTGATCAGCCACGTGATCAGTGCATGATATCAGTGCATGATAGCCACGTGATCAGTGCATGATAGCCACGTGATGTGTGCATGATCAGTTACGTGAGCAGAGTATGATCAGCCACGTGATCACTTCATGATTAGTCAAATGATCTGTACACGATCAGTCACGTGATACGTTGTGGTCAGCCACGTGATCAGTGCATGATAGCCACGTGATCAGTGCATGATCCGTCACGAGATACGTGTGTGATCAGCCACGAGATCAGTGCATGATATCCACGTGATCAGTGCAGGATAGCCACATGATCACTTCATGATTAGTCAAATGATCTGTACATGATCAGTCACGTGATACGTGTGTGATTGGCCACGTGATCAGTGCGTGATGAGCCACGTGATCAGTGCATTATCAACCACGTGATCAGTGCATGATATCCACGTGATCAGTGTATGATCAGCCACGTGATCAGTGCATGATAGCCACGTGATCACTTCATGATTAGTCAGATGATCTGTACATGATCAGTCACGTGATACGTGTGTGATTGGCCACGTGATCAGTGCGTGATGAGCCACTTGATCAGTGCATGATAGCCTCGTGATCACTGCATGACCAGGCACGTGATCAGTGTATGATCAGCCACGTGATCAGTGCATGATAGCCACGTGATCAGTGCATGATAGCCACGTGATCAGTGCATGATCAGTCACGAGATACGTGTGTGATCAGCCACGTGATCAGTACATGATATCCACGTTATCAGTGCAGGATAGCCACGTGTTCACTTCATGATTAGTCAAATGAACTGTACATGATCAGTCACGTGATACGTGTGTGATCGGCCACGTGATCAGTGCATGATAGCCACGTGATCAGTGCATGATCAATTACGTGATCAGTGCATGATATCCAAGTGATCAGTGTATGATTAGTCACGTGATCAGTGCATGATCAGTCACGTGATCAGTGCATGATAGCCACGTGATCA
>NW_020190169.1:0-26482 GCF_002263795.3 Bos taurus
GCGTGATCAGTGTAATATAGCCAGGTTATCAGCGGCATGATCATCCCACGTGATCAGTGAATAATCAGCCATGTGAATCAGTGCATGCACAGTCACGTGATCATTGTATGATCAGCTTCCGGTGATGAGTGCATGAATCAGCCACGTGATCAGTGGCATGCACAGTCACGTGATGCAGTGTAAATGATCAGCTTTTCGTAGTGATGGCCATGATAGAGCCACGTGATAGTGCATGATCTCCCAAGTGATCAGTGCATGATCAGCCACGTGGATCAGGCTGATCAGCACGTGATCATTGCAATGTTCAGCCACAAGATCAGTGAATGCCAACAGTCAGGTGATCAGTGATGATCAGCTTTCCGTGATCAGTGCATGGTCAAGCCACGTTATCGTGACTGATTATGCACTCTTCACGTGCCAGACAATGCCACTCATCACGTGGTGATCATGCACTGATCAACCCTGGGTGATCATGCACTGATCTCATGGCGCAGATCATACACTGATCACGTGAACTGATCAATGCACTAATTACGGTTATGGATCATGCCCTGATCATCGCGGCTGATCGTATACAGCATGATCATGAGGCTGTTCCATGCCTCTCTCCGTGTCTGACCATACACTGATCACCTTACTTGATAATGCACCTGAACACGTGCCTGACCTGCACTGATCACCGGTGGCTCATCATGCACTGATCACGAAGCTGAATCATACACTGATTTCGTGACTGGTGCATTCATGATCACTTGGCTGTCTTGCACTGTTCATGTGGCTGATCATGCACTGATCACGTGGTTGATCATTCACTGATCACGTGCCTCATCATGAACTAATCACGAAGGTGATCATACACTGATCACTTGACTGTGCATGCACTGATCACGAGGCTGATCATGCACTGATCACGTGGCTGATCATGCACTGATCACGTGGCTCATCATACACTATCACGAGACTGCACAGCACTGATCACGTGGCTGAACATGCACTGATCACGAAGCTCATCATACACTGATCACGTGACTGATTATGCTGTCTTCAATGTGCCCTGATCATGCACTGATCACATGGCTGATCATAAACTGATCACGTGACTGACCATGCCCTAATCACGTTGCAGATCATGGCACTGCATGACCTGGCTGATCATACTGATCATGAGGCTGTACATGCACTCATCACGTGTCTGATCATACACTGAACACATTACTGATAATGCACTGAACACGTGCATGATCATGCACTGATCAAGTGGCTCATCATGCACTGATCACGAAATTGATCATACACTGATTACGTGACTGTGCATGCACTGATCACGTGGCTGAACATGCACTGATCACGAAGCTCATCATACACTGATCATGTGACTGTGGATGCACTGATCACGTGGCTGAACATGCAGTGATCACGTGGCTGATCATGCAATGATCACGTGGCTGATCATGCACTGACACGTGGGAGATCATGCACTGATCACGTGGCTGATCATACAGTGATCACGAGACTGCACATGCACTGATCACGTGGTTGAACATGCACTGATCACGAAGCTGATCATACACTGATCATGTGACTGTGGATGCACAGATCACGTGGCTGAACTGCAATGATCACGTGGTGATCATGCACTGATCACGTGGGAGATCATGCACTGGTCACGTGGGAGATCATGCACTGATCACGTGGCTGATCATGCACTCTTCACATGCCTGATCATGCACTGATCACGTGCCTTATCATGCACTGATCACGTAGCTATCATGCACTAGTCACGTGGTTATCATGCACTTATCACGTGGCTGATCATACACTGATCACGTGACTGATCATGCACTCGTCAAGAGCCTGATAATGCACTGATCCTGTGAGTGATCATGCACTGATCAGGTGACTGATCATGCACTGATCACGTGCCTGATCATGCACTGAGGACGTGGCTGATCATGGACTGGATCACGAAGCTGATCATACAATGGTCATGTGACTGTGCATGCACTGATTCACTTTGGCTGATCATGCACTGTCAGGTGCGTGCTCATCATGCAACTGATCACTGTGACTTATTATGCAGGCCGGTCACGTGGCTTTCATGCACTAATGACGTGGCTGATCATTCACTGATCATGTGACTGATCTTGCACTATTCACATGCCTGATCATGAACTGATCCCGTGCCTGATCATGCACTTATCACGTGACTGATCATGCACTCATCACTTGCCTGATCATGCACTGATCACGTGACTGATCATGCACTTATCAGGAAGCTGATCATACACTGGTCACATGACTGTGCATGCACTGATCACCTGGCTGATCATGGCACTGATCACATGCCTCATCATGGACTGATGACGTGGCTGATCATGCACTGATCACGTGACTGATCATACACTGGTCACGTGATTATCATGCACTGATCACGTGACGGATCATACACTGGTCACGTGGTTATCATGCACTGATCACGTGGCTGATCATACACTGATCACGTGCCTGATCATGCACTGATCACGTGGCTGATCATGCACTGATCACGAGACTGATTATGCACTCTTCATGTGCCTGATCATGCACTGATCATGTGGCTGATCATGCACTGAAGACGAAGCTGATCATACACTGATCACGGAACCATGCATGCACTGATCACGTGGCTGATCATGCACTGATAATGAAGCTGATCATACACTGACCACGTGACTGTGCATGCACTGATCATGTGGCTGATCATGCACTGATCACGTGACTGATCATACACTGGTCACGTAACTATCATGCACTGAGCACGTGTCTGATCATACACTGATTACGTGCCTGATCATACACTGATCACGTGACTGTCCATGCACTGATCACATGGCTTATCATGCACTGATTAACGTGGCTGACCATGCCCTGATCACGAAGCTGATTATACACTGATCACCTGACTGTGCATTCACTGATCATGTGGCTGAACATGCAATGATCACGTGGCTGTTCATGCACTGATCACGTGGCTGATCATGCACTGATCACTTGGGAGATCATGCACTGATCACGTGGCTGATCATGCACACTTCATGTGCCTGATCATGCACTGATCACGTGGCTGACCATGCACTGATCACGAAGCTGATCATACACTGATCATGTTACTGTGCATGCACTGATCACGTGGCTCAACATGCACTGATCACTTGGGAGATCATGCACTGATCACGTGGCTGATCATGAACTCCTCACGTGCCTGATCATGCACTGATCACGTGGCTGACCATGCACTCATCACGAAGGTGATCATACACTGATCAGGTGACTGTGCATGCACTGATCACGTGCTGAACATGCAATGATCACGTGGCTGATCATGCACTGATCACGTGGCTGATCATAAGGTGATCACGTGGCTGATCATGCACTGATTACATGGCTGATCATGCACTGATCACGTAGCTATCATGCAATGATAACATGTATATCAGACACTGGTCACGTGACTGATTATGCACTCTTCACGTGCCAGATCATGCACTGATCACGTGGCTGATCATACACTGATCAAATGAGTGATCATGCACTAATGACCTTACGTATCATGCACTGATCATGCGGCTGATCATAAACTGATCATGAGGCTGTTCATGCACTCATCACGTGTTTGATCATACACTGATCACCTTACTGATAATGCACTGAACACGTGCCTGATCATGCACTGATCACGAAGCTGTTCATACACTGATTCCGTGACTGTGCATGCACTGATCACTTGGCTGATCTTGCACTGTTCATGTGGCTGATCATGCACTGATCACGAGGTTGATCATACACTGATCACGTGGCTGATCATGAACTAATCACGAAGGTGATCATACACTGATCACGTGTTGTGCATGCACTGATCACGTGCCTGATCATGCACTGAGGACGTGGCTGATCATGCACTGATCTCGTGCCTTATCATACACTGATCACGAGACTGCACATGCACTGATCACGTGGTTGAACATGCACTGATCACGAAGCTGATCATACACTGATCATGAAGCTGATCATACACTGATCACGTGACTGTGCATGCACTGATCACGTGGCTGATCATGCACTGTTGTCATGGCTGATCATGCACTGATCACGTGACTGATCATACACTGGTCACGTGGTTATCATGCACTGATCACGTGGCTGATCATACACTGATCACGTGGGTGATCATGCACTGATCACGTGGCTGATCATGCACTGTTCACGAAGCTGATCATACACTGATCACGTGACTGTGCATGCACTGATCACATGGCTGATCAAGCACTGATCACGTGGCTGATCATGCACTGATAACCTGGCTATCATACACTGATCACGTGACTCATTATGCACTCTTCACCTGCCTGATCATGCACTGATCATGTAGCTGATCATGCACTGAAGACGAAGCTGATCATACACTGATCACGGAACCATGCATGCACTGATCACGTGGAATGACCATGCACTGTCCATGTGACTGAGCTTGCACGGATCACTTAGCTATCATGCATTGATCACTTGGCCATCATGCACTGAACACGTGTCTGATCATACACTGATCACGTGCCTGATCATGCACTGATGTAGTGACTGATCATGCACTGATCAAGAGCCTGTCCATGCACTGATTCCGTGAGTGATCATGCACTGAGCAGGTGACTGATCATGCACTGATCACGTGCCTGATCATGCACTGAGGACGTGGCTGATCATGTACTGATCACGAAGCTGATCATACAATGGTCATGTGACTGTGCATGCACTGACCACTTGGCTGATCATGCACTGATCACGTGGCTCATCATGCACTGATCACGTGACTGAACATGCAGGGTTCACGTGGCTTTCATGCACTAATCACCTGGGTGATCATTCACTGATCATGTGACTGATAATGCACTGATGACGTGGCTGATCATGCACTGATCACGTGGCTGATCATGCACTGATAACCTGGCTATCATACACTGATCACGAGACTCATTACGCACTCTTCACCTGCCTGATCATGCACTGATCATGTAGCTGATCATGCACTGAAGATGAAGCTGATCATACACTGATCACGGAACCATGCATGCACTGATCACGTGGATGACCATGCCCTGTCCATGTGACTGAGCTTGCACGGATCACTTAGCTATCATGCATTGATCACTTGGCCATCATGCACTGAACACGTGTCTGATCATACACTGATCACGTGCCTGATCATGCACTGATGTAGTGACTGATCATGCACTGATCAAGAGCCTGTCCATGCACTGATCCCGTGAGTGATCATGCACTGATCAGGTGACTGATCATGCACTGATCATGTGCCTGATCATGCACTGAGGACGTGGCTGATCATGTACTGATCACGAAGCTGATCATACAATGGTCATGTGACTGTGCATGCACTGATTACTTGGTTGATCATGCACTGATCACGTGGCTCATCATGCACTGATCACGTGACTGAACATGCAGGGTTCACGTGGCTTTCATGCACTAATCACCTGGGTGATCATTCACTGATCATGTGACTGATAATGCACTGATCACATGCCTGATCATGAACTGATCACCTGCCTGATCATACACTCATCACGAAGCTGATCATATACTGATCACATGACTGTGCATGCACTGATCACGTGGCTGATCATGCACTGATGACGTGGCTGATCATGCACTGATCACGTGGCTGATCATGCACTGATGACGTGGCTGATCATGCACTGATCACGTGGCTGATCATGCACTGATTACATGCCTGATCATGCAGTGATGACGTGGCTGATCATGTACTGATCACGAAGCTGATCATACACTGATCACGAGACTGCACATGCACTGATCACGTGGCTGATCATGCACTGATCACGTGCCTGATCATACACTGATCACGAGACTGCACATGCACTGATCACATGGCTAATCATGCACTGATCCTGAAGCTGATCATACACTGATCACGTGGCTGATCATGGCACTGATCACGTGGCTCATCATGCACTCATCACGAAGCTCATCATACACTGATCACGTGACTGTGCATGCACTGATCACGTGGCTGATCATGCACTGATCACTTGACTGTGCATGTACTGATCACATGGCTGATCATGCACTGATCATGTGGATGATCATGCGCTCATAACCTGGCTATCATACACTAATCACGTGACTGATTATGCACTCTTCACGTGCCAGATCATGCACTGATCACGTGGCTGATCATGCACTGATCACCTGGGTGATCATGCACTGATCACATGGCAGATCATACACTGATCACGTGACTGATCATGAACTAATCACGTTACGGACCATGCCATGATCATGCGGCTGATCATACACTGATCATGAGGCTGTTCATGCCCTCCTCACGTGTCTGACCATACACTGATCACCTTACTGATAACGCACTGAACACGTGCCTGATCATGCACTGATCACGTGGCTCATCATGCACTGATCACGAAGCTGATCATACACTGATTACGTGACTGTGCATGCACTGATCACTTGGCTGATCTTCCACTGTTCATGTGGCTGATCATGCACTGATCACGTGGTTGATCATTCACTGATCACGTGGCTGATCCTGAACTAATCATGAAGGTGATCATACACTGATCACGTGACTGTGCATTCACTGATCACAAGGCTGATCATGCACTGAACACGTGGCTGATAATGCACTGATCTCGTGGCTCATCATACACTGATCACGAGACTGCACATGCACTGATCACGTGGCTGAACATGCACTGATCACGTGGCTGATCATGCACTGATCACCTGGCTGATCATGCACTGATCACCTGGCTATCATACACTGATTACGTGACTGATTATGCACTCTTCACGTGCCTGATCATGCACTGGTCATGTGGCTGATCATTCACTGAAGACGAAGCTGTTCATACACTGATCACGGGACCATGCATGCACTGATCACGTGGCTGATCATGCACTGATAATGAAGCTTATCATACACTGACCACGTGACTGTGCATGAACTGATCATGTGGCTGATCATGCACTGATCCCATGGCTGATCATGAACTGATCACGTGGGTGATCATGCACTGATCACATGGCTGATCAAACACTGATCACGTGACTGATCATGCCCTAATCACGTTGCAGATCATGCACTGATCACCCGGCTGATCATACTGATCATGAGGCTGTTCATACACTGATCACGTGACTGTGCATGCACTGATCACATGGCTGATCATGCACTGATCACGTGGCTGATCATGCACTGATAACCTGGCTATCATACACTGATCACGTGACTGATTATGCACTCTTCACGTGCCTGATCATGCACTGATCATGCAGCTGATCATGCACTGAAGACGAAGCTGATCATACACTGATCACGGAACCATGCATGCAATGATCACGTGGATGATCATGCACTGATCACGAAGCTGATCATACACTGATCACGTGACTGTGCATGCACTGATCACGTGACTGATTATGCACTCTTCACATGCCTGATCATGCACTGATCATGTGGCTGATCATGCACTGAAGACGAAGCAGATCATACACTGATCACATGACTGTGCATGCACTGATCACAAGGCTGATCATGCACTGATCACGTGGCTGATCATGCACTGATCTCGTGGCTCATCATACACTATCACGAGACTGCACATGCACTGATCACGTGGCTGAACATGCACTGATCACGAAGCTCATCATACACTCATCATGTGACTGTGGATGCACTGATCACGTGGCTGAACATGCAATGATCACGTGGCTGATCATGCACTGATCATGTGGCTGATCATGCACTGATCACGTGGCAGATCATGCACTGATCACGTGGCTGATCATGCACTGATCACGTGACTGATTATGCAGTCTTCATGTGCCTGATCATGCACTGATCACATGGCCGATCATAAACTGATCACGTGACTGACCATGCCCTAATCACGTTGCAGATCATGCACTGATGACCTGGCTGATCATACTGATCATGAGACTGTACATGCACTCATCACGTGTCTGATCATACACTGAACACATTACTGATAATGCACTGAACACGTGCATGATCATGCACTGATCAAGTGGCTCATCATGCACTGATCACGAAATTGATCATACACTGATTACGTGACTGTGCATGCACTGATCACGTGGCTGAACATGCACTGATCACGAAGCTGATCATACACTGATCACTGACTGTGCATTCACTGATCATGTTCCTGAACATGCAATGATCACGTGGCTGATCATGCACTGATCACGTGGCTGATCATGCACTGATCACTTGGAAGATCATGCACTGATAACCTGGTTGATCACGCACTCTTCATGTGCCTGATCATGCACTGATCACTTGGCTGACAATGCACTCATCACGAAGCTGATCATACACTGATCACGTTACTGTGCATGCACTGATCACGTGGCTGAACATGCACTGATCACTTGGGAGATCATGCACTGATCACGTCGCTGATCATGCACTGATCAAGAGCCTGATAATGCACTGATCCCATGAGTGAATGTGCACTGATCAGGTGACTGATCATGCACTATTCACATGCCTGGTCATGCACTGAGGACGTGGCTGATCATGTACTGATCACCAAGCTGATCATACAATGGTCACGTGACTGTGCATGCACTGATCACTTGGCTGATCATGCACTGATCACGTGACTGATCATGCAGGGGTCACGTGGCTTTTAATGCACTAATCACGTGGCTGATCATTCACTGATCATGTGACTGATATTGCACTGATCACATGCCTGATCATGAACTGATCCCGTGCCTGATCATGCACTTATCACGTGACTTATCATGCACTCATCACCTGCCTGATCATGCACTGATCACGTGGCTGATCATGCACTGATCACGTGGCTGATCATGCACTGATCACGAAGCTGATCATACACTGATCACGTGACTGTGCATGCACTGATCACGTGACTGATTATGCACTCTTCACGTGCCTGATCATGCACTGATCATGTGGCTGATCATGCACTGAAGACGAAGTTGATCATACACTGATCACGGAACCATGCATGCACTGATCACGTGGCTGATCATGCACTGATAATGAAGCTGATCATACACTGACCATGTGACTGTGCATGCACTGATCATGTGGCTGATCATGCAATGACCCATGGCTGATCATGCACTGGTCACGTGACTGATCATACACTGGTCATGTGACTATCACGCACTGAGCACGTGGCTGATCATACACTGATCACGTGGCTGACCATGCACTGATCACGTGGCTGTTCAGGCAGTGATCACGTAGCTGATCATACACTGATCACATGACTGTCCATGCACTGATCACATGGCTGATCATGCACTGATCACCTGGCTGATCATGCACTTATAACTTTGCTATCATACACTGACACGTTACTGATCATGCACACTTGACGTGCCTGATCATGCACTGATAACGTGGCTGACCATGCACTGATCACGAAGCTGATCATCACTGATCACCTGACTGTGCATTCACTGATCTTGTGGCTGAACATGCAATGATCACGTGGCTGATCATGCACTGATCACGTGGCTGATCATGCACTGATCACTTGGGAGATCATGCACTGATCACGTGGCTCATCATGCACTCATCACGAAGCTGATCATACACTGATCACGTGACTGTGCATGCACTGATCACGTGGCTGATCATGCACTCATCACGAAGCTGATCATACAATGATCACGTGACTGTGCATGCACTGATCACATGGCTGATTATTCACTGATCACGTGGATGATCATGCGCTGATAACCTGGCTATCATACACTGATCACGTGACTGATTATGCACTCTTCACGTGCCAGACAATGCACTCATCACGTGGCTGATCATGCACTGATCACCTGGGTGATCATGCACTGATCTCATGGCAGATCATACACTGATCACGTGACTGATCATGCACTAATCACGTTATGGATCATGCCCTGATCATGCGGCTGATTATACACTGATCATGAGGCTGTTCATGCCCTCCTCACGTGTCTGACCATACACTGATCACCTTACTGATAATGCACTGAACACGTGCCTGATCCTGCACTGATCACGTGGCTCATCATGCACTGATCACGAAGCTGATCATACACTGATTTCGTGACTGTGCATTCACTGATCACTTGGCTGATCTTGCACTGTTCATGTGGCTGATCATGCACTGATCACGTGGTTGATCATTCACTGATCACGTGCCTCATCATGAACTAATCACGAAGGTGATCATACACTGATCACTTGACTGTGCATGCACTGATCACGAGGCTGATCATGCACTGATCACGTGGCTGATCATGCACTGATCTCGTGGCTCATCATACACTATCACGAGACTGCACATGCACTGATCACGTGGCTGAACATGCACTGATCACGAAGCTCATCATACACTGATCACGTGACTGATTATGCTGTCTTCATGTGCCTGATCATGCACTGATCACATGGCTGATCATAAACTGATCACGTGACTGACCATGCCCTAATCACGTTGCAGATCATGCACTGATGACCTGGCTGATCATACTGATCATGAGGCTGTACATGCACTCATCACGTGTCTGATCATACACTGAACACATTACTGATAATGCACTGAACACGTGCATGATCATGCACTGATCAAGTGGCTCATCATGCACTGATCACGAAATTGATCATACACTGATTACGTGACTGTGCATGCACTGATCACGTGGCTGAACATGCACTGATCACGAAGCTCATCATACACTGATCATGTGACTGTGGATGCACTGATCACGTGGCTGAACATGCAGTGATCACGTGGCTGATCATGCAATGATCACGTGGCTGATCATGCACTGATCACGTGGGAGATCATGCACTGATCACGTGGCTGATCATACAGTGATCACGAGACTGCACATGCACTGATCACGTGGTTGAACATGCACTGATCACGAAGCTGATCATACACTGATCATGTGACTGTGGATTCACAGATCACGTGGCTGATCATGCACTGATCACGTGGGAGATCATGCACTGATCACGTGGGAGATCATGCACTGGTCACGTGAGAGATCATGCACTGATCACGTGGCTGATCATGCACTCTTCACATGCCTGATCATGCACTGATCACGTGCCTTATCATGCACTGATCACGTAGCTATCATGCACTAGTCACGTGGTTATCATGCACTTATCACGTGGCTGATCATACACTGATCACGTGACTGATCATGCACTCGTCAAGAGCCTGATAATGCACTGATCCTGTGAGTGATCATGCACTGATCAGGTGACTGATCATGCACTGATCACGTGCCTGATCATGCACTGAGGACATGGCTGATCATGGACTGATCACGAAGCTGATCATACAATGGTCATGTGACTGTGCATGCACTGATCACTTTGCTGATCATGCACTGATCACGTGGCTCATCATGCACTGATCACGTGACTTATCATGCAGGGGTCACGTGGCTTTCATGCACTAATGACGTGGCTGATCATTCACTGATCATGTGACTGATCTTGCACTATTCACATGCCTGATCATGAACTGATCCCGTGCCTGATCATGCACTTATCACGTGACTGATCATGCACTCATCACTTGCCTGATCATGCACTGATCACGTGACTGATCATGCACTTATCAGGAAGCTGATCATACACTGGTCACATGACTGTGCATGCACTGATCACCTGGCTGATCATGCACTGATCACATGCCTCATCATGGACTGATGACGTGGCTGATCATGCACTGATCACGTGACTGATCATACACTGGTCACGTGATTATCATGCACTGATCACGTGACGGATCATACACTGGTCACGTGGTTATCATGCACTGATCACGTGGCTGATCATACACTGATCACGTGCCTGATCATGCACTGATCACGTGGCTGATCATGCACTGATCACGAGACTGATTATGCACTCTTCATGTGCCTGATCATGCACTGATCATGTGGCTGATCATGCACTGAAGACGAAGCTGATCATACACTGATCACGGAACCATGCATGCACTGATCACGTGGCTGATCATGCACTGATAATGAAGCTGATCATACACTGACCACGTGACTGTGCATGCACTGATCATGTGGCTGATCATGCACTGATCACGTGACTGATCATACACTGGTCACGTAACTATCATGCACTGAGCACGTGTCTGATCATACACTGATTACGTGCCTGATCATACACTGATCACGTGACTGTCCATGCACTGATCACATGGCTTATCATGCACTGATAACGTGGCTGACCATGCCCTGATCACGAAGCTGATTATACACTGATCACCTGACTGTGCATTCACTGATCATGTGGCTGAACATGCAATGATCACGTGGCTGTTCATGCACTGATCACGTGGCTGATCATGCACTGATCACTTGGGAGATCATGCACTGATCACGTGGCTGATCATGCACACTTCATGTGCCTGATCATGCACTGATCACGTGGCTGACCATGCACTGATCACGAAGCTGATCATACACTGATCATGTTACTGTGCATGCACTGATCACGTGGCTCAACATGCACTGATCACTTGGGAGATCATGCACTGATCACGTGGCTGATCATGAACTCCTCACGTGCCTGATCATGCACTGATCACGTGGCTGACCATGCACTCATCACGAAGGTGATCATACACTGATCAGGTGACTGTGCATGCACTGATCACGTGGCTGAACATGCAATGATCACGTGGCTGATCATGCACTGATCACGTGGCTGATCATAAGGTGATCACGTGGCTGATCATGCACTGATTACATGGCTGATCATGCACTGATCACGTAGCTATCATGCAATGATAACATGTATATCAGACACTGGTCACGTGACTGATTATGCACTCTTCACGTGCCAGATCATGCACTGATCACGTGGCTGATCATACACTGATCAAATGAGTGATCATGCACTAATGACCTTACGTATCATGCACTGATCATGCGGCTGATCATAAACTGATCATGAGGCTGTTCATGCACTCATCACGTGTTTGATCATACACTGATCACCTTACTGATAATGCACTGAACACGTGCCTGATCATGCACTGATCACGAAGCTGTTCATACACTGATTCCGTGACTGTGCATGCACTGATCACTTGGCTGATCTTGCACTGTTCATGTGGCTGATCATGCACTGATCACGAGGTTGATCATACACTGATCACGTGGCTGATCATGAACTAATCACGAAGGTGATCATACACTGATCACGTGTTTGTGCATGCACTGATCACGTGCCTGATCATGCACTGAGGACGTGGCTGATCATGCACTGATCTCGTGCCTTATCATACACTGATCACGAGACTGCACATGCACTGATCACGTGGTTGAACATGCACTGATCACGAAGCTGATCATACACTGATCATGAAGCTGATCATACACTGATCACGTGACTGTGCATGCACTGATCACGTGGCTGATCATGCACTGTTGTCATGGCTGATCATGCACTGATCACGTGACTGATCATACACTGGTCACGTGGTTATCATGCACTGATCACGTGGCTGATCATACACTGATCACGTGGGTGATCATGCACTGATCACGTGGCTGATCATGCACTGTTCACGAAGCTGATCATACACTGATCACGTGACTGTGCATGCACTGATCACATGGCTGATCAAGCACTGATCACGTGGCTGATCATGCACTGATCACGTGGCTGATCATGCACTGATCACGTGACTCATTATGCACTCTTCACCTGCCTGATCATGCACTGATCATGTAGCTGATCATGCACTGAAGACGAAGCTGATCATACACTGATCACGGAACCATGCATGCACTGATCACGTGGATGACCATGCACTGTCCATGTGACTGAGCTTGCACGGATCACTTAGCTATCATGCATTGATCACTTGGCCATCATGCACTGAACACGTGTCTGATCATACACTGATCACGTGCCTGATCATGCACTGATGTAGTGACTGATCATGCACTGATCAAGAGCCTGTCCATGCACTGATTCCGTGAGTGATCATGCACTGAGCAGGTGACTGATCATGCACTGATCACGTGCCTGATCATGCACTGAGGACGTGGCTGATCATGTACTGATCACGAAGCTGATCATACAATGGTCATGTGACTGTGCATGCACTGACCACTTGGCTGATCATGCACTGATCACGTGGCTCATCATGCACTGATCACGTGACTGAACATGCAGGGTTCACGTGGCTTTCATGCACTAATCACCTGGGTGATCATTCACTGATCATGTGACTGATAATGCACTGATGACGTGGCTGATCATGCACTGATCACGTGGCTGATCATGCACTGATAACCTGGCTATCATACACTGATCACGAGACTCATTACGCACTCTTCACCTGCCTGATCATGCACTGATCATGTAGCTGATCATGCACTGAAGATGAAGCTGATCATACACTGATCACGGAACCATGCATGCACTGATCACGTGGATGACCATGCCCTGTCCATGTGACTGAGCTTGCACGGATCACTTAGCTATCATGCATTGATCACTTGGCCATCATGCACTGAACACGTGTCTGATCATACACTGATCACGTGCCTGATCATGCACTGATGTAGTGACTGATCATGCACTGATCAAGAGCCTGTCCATGCACTGATCCCGTGAGTGATCATGCACTGATCAGGTGACTGATCATGCACTGATCATGTGCCTGATCATGCACTGAGGACGTGGCTGATCATGTACTGATCACGAAGCTGATCATACAATGGTCATGTGACTGTGCATGCACTGATTACTTGGTTGATCATGCACTGATCACGTGGCTCATCATGCACTGATCACGTGACTGAACATGCAGGGTTCACGTGGCTTTCATGCACTAATCACCTGGGTGATCATTCACTGATCATGTGACTGATAATGCACTGATCACATGCCTGATCATGAACTGATCACCTGCCTGATCATACACTCATCACGAAGCTGATCATATACTGATCACATGACTGTGCATGCACTGATCACGTGGCTGATCATGCACTGATGACGTGGCTGATCATGCACTGATCACGTGGCTGATCATGCACTGATGACGTGGCTGATCATGCACTGATCACGAGACTGCACATGCACTGATCACATGGCTAATCATGCACTGATCCTGAAGCTGATCATACACTGATCACGTGGCTGATCATGCACTGATCACGTGGCTCATCATGCACTCATCACGAAGCTCATCATACACTGATCACGTGACTGTGCATGCACTGATCACGTGGCTGATCATGCACTGATCACTTGACTGTGCATGTACTGATCACATGGCTGATCATGCACTGATCATGTGGATGATCATGCGCTCATAACCTGGCTATCATACACTAATCACGTGACTGATTATGCACTCTTCACGTGCCAGATCATGCACTGATCACGTGGCTGATCATGCACTGATCACCTGGGTGATCATGCACTGATCACATGGCAGATCATACACTGATCACGTGACTGATCATGAACTAATCACGTTACGGACCATGCCATGATCATGCGGCTGATCATACACTGATCATGAGGCTGTTCATGCCCTCCTCACGTGTCTGACCATACACTGATCACCTTACTGATAACGCACTGAACACGTGCCTGATCATGCACTGATCACGTGGCTCATCATGCACTGATCACGAAGCTGATCATACACTGATTACGTGACTGTGCATGCACTGATCACTTGGCTGATCTTCCACTGTTCATGTGGCTGATCATGCACTGATCACGTGGTTGATCATTCACTGATCACGTGGCTGATCCTGAACTAATCATGAAGGTGATCATACACTGATCACGTGACTGTGCATTCACTGATCACAAGGCTGATCATGCACTGAACACGTGGCTGATAATGCACTGATCTCGTGGCTCATCATACACTGATCACGAGACTGCACATGCACTGATCACGTGGCTGAACATGCACTGATCACGTGGCTGATCATGCACTGATCACCTGGCTGATCATGCACTGATCACCTGGCTATCATACACTGATTACGTGACTGATTATGCACTCTTCACGTGCCTGATCATGCACTGGTCATGTGGCTGATCATTCACTGAAGACGAAGCTGTTCATACACTGATCACGGGACCATGCATGCACTGATCACGTGGCTGATCATGCACTGATAATGAAGCTTATCATACACTGACCACGTGACTGTGCATGAACTGATCATGTGGCTGATCATGCACTGATCCCATGGCTGATCATGAACTGATCACGTGGGTGATCATGCACTGATCACATGGCTGATCAAACACTGATCACGTGACTGATCATGCCCTAATCACGTTGCAGATCATGCACTGATCACCCGGCTGATCATACTGATCATGAGGCTGTTCATACACTGATCACGTGACTGTGCATGCACTGATCACATGGCTGATCATGCACTGATCACGTGGCTGATCATGCACTGATAACCTGGCTATCATACACTGATCACGTGACTGATTATGCACTCTTCACGTGCCTGATCATGCACTGATCATGCAGCTGATCATGCACTGAAGACGAAGCTGATCATACACTGATCACGGAACCATGCATGCAATGATCACGTGGATGATCATGCACTGATCACGAAGCTGATCATACACTGATCACGTGACTGTGCATGCACTGATCACGTGACTGATTATGCACTCTTCACATGCCTGATCATGCACTGATCATGTGGCTGATCATGCACTGAAGACGAAGCAGATCATACACTGATCACATGACTGTGCATGCACTGATCACAAGGCTGATCATGCACTGATCACGTGGCTGATCATGCACTGATCTCGTGGCTCATCATACACTATCACGAGACTGCACATGCACTGATCACGTGGCTGAACATGCACTGATCACGAAGCTCATCATACACTCATCATGTGACTGTGGATGCACTGATCACGTGGCTGAACATGCAATGATCACGTGGCTGATCATGCACTGATCATGTGGCTGATCATGCACTGATCACGTGGCAGATCATGCACTGATCACGTGGCTGATCATGCACTGATCACGTGACTGATTATGCAGTCTTCATGTGCCTGATCATGCACTGATCACATGGCCGATCATAAACTGATCACGTGACTGACCATGCCCTAATCACGTTGCAGATCATGCACTGATGACCTGGCTGATCATACTGATCATGAGACTGTACATGCACTCATCACGTGTCTGATCATACACTGAACACATTACTGATAATGCACTGAACACGTGCATGATCATGCACTGATCAAGTGGCTCATCATGCACTGATCACGAAATTGATCATACACTGATTACGTGACTGTGCATGCACTGATCACGTGGCTGAACATGCACTGATCACGAAGCTGATCATACACTGATCACTGACTGTGCATTCACTGATCATGTTCCTGAACATGCAATGATCACGTGGCTGATCATGCACTGATCACGTGGCTGATCATGCACTGATCACTTGGAAGATCATGCACTGATAACCTGGTTGATCACGCACTCTTCATGTGCCTGATCATGCACTGATCACTTGGCTGACAATGCACTCATCACGAAGCTGATCATACACTGATCACGTTACTGTGCATGCACTGATCACGTGGCTGAACATGCACTGATCACTTGGGAGATCATGCACTGATCACGTCGCTGATCATGCACTGATCAAGAGCCTGATAATGCACTGATCCCATGAGTGAATGTGCACTGATCAGGTGACTGATCATGCACTATTCACATGCCTGGTCATGCACTGAGGACGTGGCTGATCATGTACTGATCACCAAGCTGATCATACAATGGTCACGTGACTGTGCATGCACTGATCACTTGGCTGATCATGCACTGATCACGTGACTGATCATGCAGGGGTCACGTGGCTTTTAATGCACTAATCACGTGGCTGATCATTCACTGATCATGTGACTGATATTGCACTGATCACATGCCTGATCATGAACTGATCCCGTGCCTGATCATGCACTTATCACGTGACTTATCATGCACTCATCACCTGCCTGATCATGCACTGATCACGTGGCTGATCATGCACTGATCACGTGGCTGATCATGCACTGATCACGAAGCTGATCATACACTGATCACGTGACTGTGCATGCACTGATCACGTGACTGATTATGCACTCTTCACGTGCCTGATCATGCACTGATCATGTGGCTGATCATGCACTGAAGACGAAGTTGATCATACACTGATCACGGAACCATGCATGCACTGATCACGTGGCTGATCATGCACTGATAATGAAGCTGATCATACACTGACCATGTGACTGTGCATGCACTGATCATGTGGCTGATCATGCAATGACCCATGGCTGATCATGCACTGGTCACGTGACTGATCATACACTGGTCATGTGACTATCACGCACTGAGCACGTGGCTGATCATACACTGATCACGTGGCTGACCATGCACTGATCACGTGGCTGTTCAGGCAGTGATCACGTAGCTGATCATACACTGATCACATGACTGTCCATGCACTGATCACATGGCTGATCATGCACTGATCACCTGGCTGATCATGCACTTATAACTTTGCTATCATACACTGACACGTTACTGATCATGCACACTTGACGTGCCTGATCATGCACTGATAACGTGGCTGACCATGCACTGATCACGAAGCTGATCATCACTGATCACCTGACTGTGCATTCACTGATCTTGTGGCTGAACATGCAATGATCACGTGGCTGATCATGCACTGATCACGTGGCTGATCATGCACTGATCACTTGGGAGATCATGCACTGATCACGTGGCTCATCATGCACTCATCACGAAGCTGATCATACACTGATCACGTGACTGTGCATGCACTGATCACGTGGCTGATCATGCACTCATCACGAAGCTGATCATACAATGATCACGTGACTGTGCATGCACTGATCACATGGCTGATTATTCACTGATCACGTGGATGATCATGCGCTGATAACCTGGCTATCATACACTGATCACGTGACTGATTATGCACTCTTCACGTGCCAGACAATGCACTCATCACGTGGCTGATCATGCACTGATCACCTGGGTGATCATGCACTGATCTCATGGCAGATCATACACTGATCACGTGACTGATCATGCACTAATCACGTTATGGATCATGCCCTGATCATGCGGCTGATTATACACTGATCATGAGGCTGTTCATGCCCTCCTCACGTGTCTGACCATACACTGATCACCTTACTGATAATGCACTGAACACGTGCCTGATCCTGCACTGATCACGTGGCTCATCATGCACTGATCACGAAGCTGATCATACACTGATTTCGTGACTGTGCATTCACTGATCACTTGGCTGATCTTGCACTGTTCATGTGGCTGATCATGCACTGATCACGTGGTTGATCATTCACTGATCACGTGCCTCATCATGAACTAATCACGAAGGTGATCATACACTGATCACTTGACTGTGCATGCACTGATCACGAGGCTGATCATGCACTGATCACGTGGCTGATCATGCACTGATCTCGTGGCTCATCATACACTATCACGAGACTGCACATGCACTGATCACGTGGCTGAACATGCACTGATCACGAAGCTCATCATACACTGATCACGTGACTGATTATGCTGTCTTCATGTGCCTGATCATGCACTGATCACATGGCTGATCATAAACTGATCACGTGACTGACCATGCCCTAATCACGTTGCAGATCATGCACTGATGACCTGGCTGATCATACTGATCATGAGGCTGTACATGCACTCATCACGTGTCTGATCATACACTGAACACATTACTGATAATGCACTGAACACGTGCATGATCATGCACTGATCAAGTGGCTCATCATGCACTGATCACGAAATTGATCATACACTGATTACGTGACTGTGCATGCACTGATCACGTGGCTGAACATGCACTGATCACGAAGCTCATCATACACTGATCATGTGACTGTGGATGCACTGATCACGTGGCTGAACATGCAGTGATCACGTGGCTGATCATGCAATGATCACGTGGCTGATCATGCACTGATCACGTGGGAGATCATGCACTGATCACGTGGCTGATCATACAGTGATCACGAGACTGCACATGCACTGATCACGTGGTTGAACATGCACTGATCACGAAGCTGATCATACACTGATCATGTGACTGTGGATGCACAGATCACGTGGCTGAACATGCAATGATCACGTGGCTGATCATGCACTGATCACGTGGGAGATCATGCACTGATCACGTGAGAGATCATGCACTGATCACGTGGCTGATCATGCACTCTTCACATGCCTGATCATGCACTGATCACGTGCCTTATCATGCACTGATCACGTAGCTATCATGCACTAGTCACGTGGTTATCATGCACTTATCACGTGGCTGATCATACACTGATCACGTGACTGATCATGCACTCGTCAAGAGCCTGATAATGCACTGATCCTGTGAGTGATCATGCACTGATCAGGTGACTGATCATGCACTGATCACGTGCCTGATCATGCACTGAGGACGTGGCTGATCATGGACTGATCACGAAGCTGATCATACAATGGTCATGTGACTGTGCATGCACTGATCACTTTGCTGATCATGCACTGATCACGTGGCTCATCATGCACTGATCACGTGACTTATCATGCAGGGGTCACGTGGCTTTCATGCACTAATGACGTGGCTGATCATTCACTGATCATGTGACTGATCTTGCACTATTCACATGCCTGATCATGAACTGATCCCGTGCCTGATCATGCACTTATCACGTGACTGATCATGCACTCATCACTTGCCTGATCATGCACTGATCACGTGACTGATCATGCACTTATCAGGAAGCTGATCATACACTGGTCACATGACTGTGCATGCACTGATCACCTGGCTGATCATGCACTGATCACATGCCTCATCATGGACTGATGACGTGGCTGATCATGCACTGATCACGTGACTGATCATACACTGGTCACGTGATTATCATGCACTGATCACGTGACGGATCATACACTGGTCACGTGGTTATCATGCACTGATCACGTGGCTGATCATACACTGATCACGTGCCTGATCATGCACTGATCACGTGGCTGATCATGCACTGATCACGAGACTGATTATGCACTCTTCATGTGCCTGATCATGCACTGATCATGTGGCTGATCATGCACTGAAGACGAAGCTGATCATACACTGATCACGGAACCATGCATGCACTGATCACGTGGCTGATCATGCACTGATAATGAAGCTGATCATACACTGACCACGTGACTGTGCATGCACTGATCATGTGGCTGATCATGCACTGATCACGTGACTGATCATACACTGGTCACGTAACTATCATGCACTGAGCACGTGTCTGATCATACACTGATTACGTGCCTGATCATACACTGATCACGTGACTGTCCATGCACTGATCACATGGCTTATCATGCACTGATAACGTGGCTGACCATGCCCTGATCACGAAGCTGATTATACACTGATCACCTGACTGTGCATTCACTGATCATGTGGCTGAACATGCAATGATCACGTGGCTGTTCATGCACTGATCACGTGGCTGATCATGCACTGATCACTTGGGAGATCATGCACTGATCACGTGGTTGATCATGCACTCTTCATGTGCCTGATCATGCACTGATCACGTGGCTGACCATGCACTGATCACGAAGCTGATCATACACTGATCATGTTACTGTGCATGCACTGATCACGTGGCTCAACATGCACTGATCACTTGGGAGATCATGCACTGATCACGTGGCTGATCATGAACTCCTCACGTGCCTGATCATGCACTGATCACGTGGCTGACCATGCACTCATCACGAAGGTGATCATACACTGATCAGGTGACTGTGCATGCACTGATCACGTGGCTGAACATGCAATGATCACGTGGCTGATCATGCACTGATCACGTGGCTGATCATAAGGTGATCACGTGGCTGATCATGCACTGATTACATGGCTGATCATGCACTGATCACGTAGCTATCATGCAATGATAACATGTATATCAGACACTGGTCACGTGACTGATTATGCACTCTTCACGTGCCAGATCATGCACTGATCACGTGGCTGATCATACACTGATCAAATGAGTGATCATGCACTAATGACCTTACGTATCATGCACTGATCATGCGGCTGATCATAAACTGATCATGAGGCTGTTCATGCACTCATCACGTGTTTGATCATACACTGATCACCTTACTGATAATGCACTGAACACGTGCCTGATCATGCACTGATCACGAAGCTGTTCATACACTGATTCCGTGACTGTGCATGCACTGATCACTTGGCTGATCTTGCACTGTTCATGTGGCTGATCATGCACTGATCACGAGGTTGATCATACACTGATCACGTGGCTGATCATGAACTAATCACGAAGGTGATCATACACTGATCACGTGTTTGTGCATGCACTGATCACGTGCCTGATCATGCACTGAGGACGTGGCTGATCATGCACTGATCTCGTGCCTTATCATACACTGATCACGAGACTGCACATGCACTGATCACGTGGTTGAACATGCACTGATCACGAAGCTGATCATACACTGATCATGAAGCTGATCATACACTGATCACGTGACTGTGCATGCACTGATCACGTGGCTGATCATGCACTGTTGTCATGGCTGATCATGCACTGATCACGTGACTGATCATACACTGGTCACGTGGTTATCATGCACTGATCACGTGGCTGATCATACACTGATCACGTGGGTGATCATGCACTGATCACGTGGCTGATCATGCACTGTTCACGAAGCTGATCATACACTGATCACGTGACTGTGCATGCACTGATCACATGGCTGATCAAGCACTGATCACGTGGCTGATCATGCACTGATAACCTGGCTATCATACACTGATCACGTGACTCATTATGCACTCTTCACCTGCCTGATCATGCACTGATCATGTAGCTGATCATGCACTGAAGACGAAGCTGATCATACACTGATCACGGAACCATGCATGCACTGATCACGTGGATGACCATGCACTGTCCATGTGACTGAGCTTGCACAGATCACTTAGCTATCATGCATTGATCACTTGGCCATCATGCACTGAACACGTGTCTGATCATGCACTGATGTAGTGACTGATCATGCACTGATCAAGAGCCTGTCCATGCACTGATTCCGTGAGTGATCATGCACTGAGCAGGTGACTGATCATGCACTGATCACATGCCTGATCATGCACTGAGGACGTGGCTGATCATGTACTGATCACGAAGCTGATCATACAATGGTCATGTGACTGTGCATGCACTGACCACTTGGCTGATCATGCACTGATCACGTGGCTCATCATGCACTGATTCACGTGACTGAACATGCAGGGTTCACGTGGCTTTCATGCACTAATCACCTGGGTGATCATTCACTGATCATGTGACTGATAATGCACTGATGACGTGGCTGATCATGCACTGATCACGTGGCTGATCATGCACTGATAACCTGGCTATCATACACTGATCACGAGACTCATTACGCACTCTTCACCTGCCTGATCATGCACTGGATCATGTAGCTGATCATGCACTGAAGATGAAGCTGATCAATACACTGATCACGGACCATGCATGCACTGAATCACGTGGATGACCATGCCCTGTCCATGTGACTGAGCTTGCACGGATCACTTAGCTATCATGGCATTGATCACTTGGCCATCATGCACTGAACACGTGTCTGATCATACACTGATCACGTGCCTGATCATGCACTGATGTAGTGACTGGATCATGCACTGATCAAGAGCCTGTCCATGCACTGATCCCGTGAGTGATCATGCACTGATCAGGTGACTGATCATGCACTGATCATGTGCCTGATCATGCACTGAGGACGTGGCTGATCATGTACTGATCACGAAGCTGATCATACAATGGTCATGTGACTGTGCATGCACTGATTACTTGGTTGATCATGCACTGATCACGTGGGCTCATCATGCACTGATCACGTGACTGAACATGCAGGGTTCACGTGGCTTTCATGCACTAATCACCTGGGTGATCATTCACTGATCATGTGACTGATAATGCACTGATCACATGCCTGATCATGAACTGATCACCTGCCTGATCATACACTCATCACGAAGCTGATCATATACTGATCACATGACTGTGCATGCACTGATCACGTGGCTGATCATGCACTGATGACGTGGCTGATCATGCACTGATCACGTGGCTGATCATGCACTGATGACGTGGCTGATCATGCACTGATCACGTGGCTTGATCATGCACTGATTACATGCCTGATCATGCATCTGTATGACGTGGCTGATCAGTACTGATCACGAAGCTGATCATACACTGATCACGAGGACTGCACATGCACTGATCACGTGGCTGATCATTGCACTGATCACGTGCCTGATCATACACTGATCACGAGACTGCACATGCACTGATCACATGGCTAATCATGCACTGATCCTGAAGCTGATCATACACTGATCACGTGAGCTGATGCACTGACACGTGGATCAACCGTGGCTCATCATGCACTCATCACGAAGCTCATCATACACTGATCACGTGACTGTGCATGCACTGATCACGTGGCTGATCATGCACTGATCACTTGACTGTGCAGTACTGGATCACATTGGCTGATCATGCACTGATCATGTGATGATCATGCGCTCATAACCTGGCTATCATACACTAATCACGTGACTGATTATGCACTCTTCACGTGCCAGATCATGCACTGATCACGTGGCTGATCATGCACTGATCACCTGGGTGATCATGCACTGATCACATGGCAGATCATACACTGATCACGTGACTGATCATGAACTAATCACGTTACGGACCATGCCATGATCATTGCGGCTGATCATTCACTGATCATGAGGCTGTTCATGCCTCCTCACGTGTCTGACCATACACTGATCACCTTACTGATAACGCACTGAACACGTGCCTGATCATGCACTGATCACGTGGCTCATCATGCACTGATCACGAAGCTGATCATACACTGATTACGTGACTGTGCATGCACTGATCACTTGGCTGATCTTGCACTGTTCATGTGGCTGATCATGCACTGATCAGTGGTTGATCATTCACTGATCACGTGGCTGATCCTGAACTAATCATGAAGGTGATCATACACTGATCACGTGGATGTGCATTCACTGATCACAAGCTGATCATGCCTGAACACGTGGTGATAATGCACTGATCTCGTGGCTCATCATACACTGATCACGAGACTGCACATGCACTGATCACGTGGCTGACATGCACTGATCACGTGGCTGATCATGCACTGATCACTGGCTGATCATGCACTGATCACCTGGCTATCATACACTGATTACGTGACTGATTATGCACTCTTCACTTGCCTGATCATGCACTGGTCATGTGGCTGATCATTCACTGAAGACGAAGCTGTTCATACACTGATCACGGACCATGCATGCACTGATCACGTGGCTGATCATGCACTGATAATGAGCTTATCATACACTGACCACGTGACTGTGCATGAACTGATCATGTGGCTGATCATAGCACTGATCCCATGGCTGATCATGAACTGATCACGTGGGTGATCATGCACTGATCACATGGCTGATCAAAACACTGATCACGTGACTGATCATGCCTAATCACGTTGCAGATCATGCACTGATCACCCGGCTGATCATACTGATCATGAGGCTGTTCATACACTGATCACGTGACTGTGCATGCACTGATTCACATGGCTGGATCATGCACTGATCACGTGGCTGATCATGCACTGATAACCTGGCTATCATACACTGATCACGTGACTGATTATGCACTCTTCACGTGCCTGATCATGCACTGATCATGCAGCTGATCATGCACTGAAGACGAAGCTGATCATACACTGATCACGGAACCATGCATGCAATGATCACGTGGATGATCATGCACTGATCACGAAGCTGATCATACACTGATCACGTGACTGTGCATGCACTGATCACGTGACTGATTATGCACTCTTCACATGCCTGATCATGCACTGATCATGTGGCTGATCAATGCACTGAAGACGAAGCTGATCATACACTGATCACATGACTGTGCATGCACTGATCACAAGGCTGATCATGCACTGATCACGTGGCTGATCATGCACTGATCGTCGTGGCTCATCATACACTATCACGACTGCACATGCACTGATCACGTGGCTGAACATGCACTGATCACGAAGTCATCATACACTGATCAGTGACTGTGGATGCACTGATC
>NW_020190170.1:0-31253 GCF_002263795.3 Bos taurus
GCTTCACTGGATCAGGGCAATATGAGCTCGGATTAACTCGTCTGATTCATTGCACTATCAGCCACGTGAGTAGGCAGATAGCCACGACAGTCATGATCAGTGACTGATCATTGATATCATCATGTAATCTGTGCATACCAGGCACGTGAACAGTGTATGACCAGCCATGTGGACTAGTGCAATAGCCACCTGATAGTCATATCATCAGTGATCAGTGCATATCAGTCAAGTGATCATGCATAATCACCAACATATCAAGTTCATGACAATTACGTCACAGGCATATCAGCTCACTTGACCATACATGTACTGTGCGTGATCATTTCATGACAGTCCACGTTAGAGTGCATATAGCCACGTGATCATCTGTTTTGATCGTCCACAGTTCCCCATGATCAATAACTATCATGCAAGATCAGTCCCACCAGTGCATGAACCCTGAAAATTGCAATGATCAGCCACTGAGCAGTGCATGAACCACGGATCAGTGCATGATAGCACACCTGATCATGCAATCAGTCAAGCGTATCAGTGCAGATCAGTCAAGTGACAGTGCCTGATCGCCACAGATCAGTTCATCGATCAATACGCTCATAGTTCATTGTCAGTCACTGTACCTAGGTACGGTGCGAGCTCACTTGATCATGTATGAACCCCACAATGATTAGTGTATGAATAGCCACGTGGATCACGTGATGCTAGTTCACATATCTCATGCTGCTCAGCCACGTGACTCATGACACGTGCACAGTCACGTGATCAGCGGCTCTCATATCACGGGTCACCTGTATGCATAAACACGTGAACAGTGAACGACCAGCACGTATCACGGCCATGCCGTAGGTGCAGTCCGATCAACCACCGATCAGTGCGTGCAAGTCCCTGATCAGCGCCCTTCCAATCCCCTGATCACGCTGAATAAAACAACTATCAATGCCCTAACAGGCCACGTCATCAATGCGCCATCACGTGATCAGTGCCATAGAGCCATTGATCATGCGTCACATCCATATAGTCGCCTTCATCACTGATCATGCCGATAAACACTGACATGCATAGATCAGTCCCATGGATCAGTTGCCCAATCAGCCACGTCATCAGTGCAAGTGCCCAGTCAACGTGATTCAGTGCATATACCACTGATCAGTGCGGACAGTCCATAGACAGCGCTGTCAGTCACTGATCATGTCTATAAACACTGATCATGCATGATAGCCATGGATCATGCCTGATCACCACGCACATGCATGTGCATCACGTGATCTGACTTACCACCAACGTGATCAGTGCCGCAGAGTCACGATCAGTTGGGCCCTGAGCGCTATTCCGCCGCTCATCTGCATGAAAACAAGCCACGAGCTGCGTATTCCTGCGCTCATCGCGACAACCTTCCAGCTAGCTGCGTATTCCTGCCTGTCACGTGCTTATTATGCCATTAGCATACCATATTCGTCATGCTGAGCTCCATGCTTATGCCTGCGGATTGCTGGTTCGCTGCTTCACTCTTTATGAGCATGCACTGTTCACGTCGCTGATCACACACCAATCACGTGAATGATCATGCACTGATCACGTGGCTCTCATTCACTGATCACGTGATTGCGCATTGCATTGATCACGTAATTGTATGCACTGCTCATGTGGCTATCATGCACTGATCATGTGACTGATCATGCACTGATCACGTAGCTATCTTGCACTGATCACTTGGCTGATCATACACTCATCATGGGACTGATCGTGCACTGATTACGGCGCTATAATGCACTGATCACGTGACTGCGCATGCACTGATCACGTGCCTGATCGGGCACTGATCACATGGCTCATCATGCACTGATCACATGTTTATCAGGCAAATATTAGTGACTGACAGGCGCTGATCATGGGACTGTGCACGCACTGATCACGTGGCTATCATGCACTGATCACGTGGATATCATGCACTGATCACGTGGCCGATCACACACGTATCACATGGACTGATCATGCACTGATCACGTGGCTATCATGCACTGATCACGTGGCTGATCATTGCAATGATCAGGCAGCTACGATGTACTGGTCACGGTGACTGATCATGCACTGATCACGTGGCTATCATGCACTGATCACGTGGCTATCATTCACTGATCACGTGGCTATCATGCACTGATCACGTGGCTGATCATGCAATGATCACGTAGCTACAATGTTACTGGTCACCTGACTGATCATGCACTGATCACGTAATTGATCATGCACTGCTCACTTGGTGATCATGCAATGATCACGCAGCTACGATGTACTGGTCACGTGACTGATCATGCACTGAGACGTAATTGATCATTGCCACTGATCATGTGGCTGATCATTGCACTGATCACGTGACTGATCATGCACTGATCACGTGACTGATCATGCACTGATCACGTGGCTATCATCACTGATCACTTGGCTGGTCATACTCTGATCACGCAGCTACCATGTACTGGTCACGTGACTGGATCATGCACTGATGACGTAATTGATTATGCACTGATCATGTGGCTGATCATGCACTGATCACGTGGATGATCATACACTAATCATGTGACAGATCATGCACTGATCACGTGGCTGATCATGCACTGATACCGTGACTGAGCATGGACTGATCACATGACTATCATGTAGTGATCACGTGACTTAATGGTGCTGATCATGTGACTGATCATGCGCTGATCATGTTTGCTATCATACACTGATCATGTGCCTCTGGAGGCAATAAACAAAGAGCTGAGTAGGCACGAATCAAACAGTCAGCAGGCAATAATCATGGAACTCAGCTGTGAGGAATCATGCTGCTCAGCTGGCAATAATCAAGCAGCTGAGCAGGCAGGAATTACGCAGCACAGCTGGCAATTGTCAAGCAGATGACAGGCAGGAATCGTGCAGCTCAGCTGGCAATTGTCAAGCAGATGAGCAGACAGTAATCACGCAGCTCAGGCAGGCCCTGATCACGTGACTGAGCATGCACTGTTCACGTGGCTGATCATACACTGATCACATGATTCATCATGCACTGATCACTTGGATATCATGCACTGATCACGTGGTTGATCATACACTGTTCACGTGTCTGACCATGCACTGATCACGTGGCTGATCATACACTGCTCACGTAACTGATCATGCACTGATCACGTGGCTATCATGCACTGATCACTTGGCTGGTCATACACTGATCACGCAGCTACCTTGTACTGGTCACGTGACTGATCATGCACTGATGACGTAATTGATCATGCACTGATCATGTGGCTGATCATGCACTGATTACGTGACTGATCATGCACTGATCACGTGGCTGATCATGCACTGATGAGTTGGCAATCATGCACTGTTTACTTGGCTGATCATACACTGATCACGTGACTGATAATACACTGATCATCTGGCTATCGTGCACTCATTACCTGGCTATCGTGCACTGATCACGTGGTTGATCATACACTGATCACGAGACTGATCTTGCACTGATCACGTCTGTATCATGCACTGATCACCTGACTGCCCATGCACTGATCACATGGATCAACATACACTGATCATGTCACAGATCATGCAGTGATCACGCGGCTATCAGGCACTGCTCACGTGGCTGATCATGCAATGATCACGTAGTTACCATGTACTGGTCACGTGAGTGATCATGCACTGATCACGTAATTGATCATACACTGATCAGGTGACTTATCATGCACTGTTCACGAGACTGATCATGCACTGATCACGTGGATATCATGCACTGATCACGTGTTTGATCATACACTGTTCACGTGTCTGACCATGGCACTGCTCACGTGGCTGATCATACACTGTTCACGTAACTGATCATGCACTGATCACGTGGATATCATGCACTGATCACGTGGCTGAACATGCACTGTTCACGTGGCTGTTCACACACCTGTCACGTGACTGATCATGCACTGATCACGTGGCACTCATGCACTGATCACGTGGCTGATCATATTCTGCTCACGTAAAAGATCATGCACACATCAGGTGGCTATCATGCACTTCTCACCTGGCTGGTCATGCAATGTTCACGTAGCTACCATATACTGGTCACATGACTGATCTTGCACAGATCACGTAAATGATCATGCACTGTTCACGTGACTGATCATGTACTGATCACGTGACTGATCACGCACTGATCACGTGGCTATCATGCTCTGCTCACGTGGGTGATCATGCAATGATCACGTAGCAACCATGTACAGGTCACGTGACTGATCATGCACTGATCACGTAATTAATCCTGCATTGATCACCTGACTCATCATGCACTGATCACGTGGCTGATCACACACGTATCACGTGACTGATCATGCACTGATCTTGTGGTTATCATGCACTGATCACGTGGCTATCATTCACTGATCACGTGGATATCATGCACGGGTCACGTGGCTGATCACACACGTATCACGTGACTGATCATGCACTGATCACGTGGCTATCATGCACTGATCACGTGGCTGATCATGCAATGATCACGTAGCTACCATGCACTGGTCACGTGACTGATCTTGCACTGATCACGTAATTGATCATGCACTGATCACGTGGCTGATCAAACACTGATCACGTGGCTATCATGCACTGCTAACGTGGCTGATCATGAAATGATCACGCAGCTACCATGTACTGGTCACGTGACTGATCATGCAATGATCATGTGGCTGATCATGCCTTGATCACGTGACTGATCATGCACTGATCACGTGGCTATCATACACTGATCACTTGGCTGGTCATACATTGATCATGCAGCTACCAGGTACTGGTCACGTGACTGATCATGCACTGATGACGTAATTGATCATGAACTGATCATGTGGCTGATCATGCACTGATCACTTGACTGATCATGCACTGATCACGTGACTGATCATGCACTGATCACGTGGCTATCATGCACTACTCACGTGGCTGATCATGCAATGATCAGACAGTAATCACGCAGCTCAGCATGCCCTGATCACGTGACTGAGCATGCACTGTTCACGTCGCTGATCACACACCAATCACGTGAATGATCATGCACTGATCACGTGGCTCTCAATCACTGATCACGTGATTGCGCATGCATTGATCACGTAATTGTATGCACTGCTCATGTGGCTATCATGCACTGATCATGTGACTGATCATGCACTGATCACGTAGCTATCTTGCACTGATCACTTGGCTGATCATAAACTCATCATGGGACTGATCGTGCACTGATTACGGCGCTATCATGCATTGACTACATGACTCCACATGCACTGATCACGTGCCTGATTATGCACTGATCACGTGGCTGATCATGCACTGATCACGTGGCTATCATGCACTTCTCACGTGGCTGATCATGCAATTATCACGTAGCTACCATGTACTGGTCACGTGACTGATCATGCACTGATCACGTAATTGATCATACACTGATCAGGTGACTTATCATGCACTGTTCACGAGACTGAACATGCACTGATCACGTGGATATCATGCACTGATCACGTGTTTGATCATACACTGTTCACGTGTCTGACCATGCACTGCTCACGTGGCTGATCATACACTGTTCACGTAATTGATCATACACTGGTCATGTGGCTGATCATGCACTGATCATGTGACTGATCATACACTGATCACGTGACTGATCATGCACTGATCACGTGACTGATCATGCACTGATCATGTGGCTATTATGCAGTGATCACGTGGCTATCATGCACAGATCACATGGCTGTTCATGCAAAGAACACATAGCTACCATATACTGGTCACGTGATTGATCATGCACTGATCACGTGGCTGATCATGCACTGATCACGTGACTGATCATGCACTGTTCACGAGACTCATCATGCACTGATCAAGTGGATATCATGCACTGATCACCTGTTTGATCATACACTGTTCACGTGTCTGACCATGCACTGCTCACGTGGCTGATCATACACTGTTCACGTAACTGATCATGCACTGATCACGTGGATATCATGCACTGATCACGTGGCTGAACATGCACTGTTCACGTGGCTGATCACACACCTGTCACGTGACTGATCATGCACTGATCACGTGGCACTCATGCACTGATCACGTGGCTGATCATACTCTGCTCACGTAACTGATCATGCACACATCACGTGGCTATCATGCACTTCTCACCTGACTGGTCTTGCAATGTTCACGTAGCTACCATGTACTGGTCACGTGACTGATCATGCTCAGATCACGTAAATGATCATGCACTGTTCAGTTGACTGATCATGTACTGATCACGTGACTGATCATGCACTGATCACGTGGCTATCATGCACTGCTCACGTGACTGATCATGCAATGATCACGTAGCAACCATGTACTGGTCACGTGACTGATCATGCATGATCACGTAATTAATCCTGCACTGATCACCTGACTCATCATGCACTGATCACGTCGCTGATCACACACGTATCACGTCACTGATCATGCACTGATCACGTGGCTATCATGCACTAATCACGTGGCTATCATTCACTGATCACGTGGATATCATGCACTGATCACGTGGCCGATCACACACGTATCACATGACTGATCATGCACTGATCACGTGGCTATCATGCACTGATCACGTGGCTGATCATGCAATGATCACGCAGCTACGATGTACTGGTCACGTGACTGATCATGCACTGATCACGTGGCTATCATGCACTAATCACGTGGCTATCATTCACTGATCACGTGGCTATCATGCACTGATCACGTGGCTGATCATGCAATGATCACGTAGCTACAATGTACTGGTCACCTGACTGATCATGCACTGATCACGTAATTGATCATGCACTGATCACGTGGCTGATCATGCACTGAACACGTGAATAATCATGCACTGATCACGTGACTGATCATGCACTGATCACGTGGCCATCATGCACTGCTCACTTGGCTGATCATGCAATGATCACGCAGCTACGATGTACTGGTCACGTGACTGATCATGCACTGATGACGTAATTGATCATGCACTGATCATGTGGCTGATCATGCACTGATCACGTGACTGATCATGCACTGATCACGTGACTGATCATGCACTGATCACGTGGCTATCATGCACTGATCACTTGGCTGGTCATACTCTGATCACGCAGCTACCATGTACTGGTCACGTGACTGATCATGCACTGATGACGTAATTGATTATGCACTGATCATGTGGCTGATCATGCACTGATCACGTGGATGATCATACACTAATCATGTGACAGATCATGCACTGATCACGTGGCTGATCATGCACTGATACCGTGACTGAGCATGGACTGATCACATGACTATCATGTAGTGATCACGTGACTTAATGGCGCTGATCATGTGACTGATCATGCGCTGATCATGTTTGCTATCATACACTGATCATGTGCCTCTGGAGGCAATAAACAAAGAGCTGAGTAGGCACGAATCAAACAGTCAGCAGGCAATTATCATGGAACTCAGCTGTGAGGAATCATGCTGCTCAGCTGGCAATAATCAAGCAGCTGAGCAGGCAGGAATTACACAGCACAGCTGGCAATTGTCAAGCAGATGACAGGCAGGAATCGTGCAGCTCAGCTGGCAATTGTCAAGCAGATGAGCAGACAGTAATCACGCAGCTCAGCAGGCCCTGATCACGTGACTGAGCATGCACTGTTCACGTGGCTGATCATACACTGATCACATGATTCATCATGCACTGATCACTTGGATATCATGCACTGATCACGTGGTTGATCATACACTGTTCACGTGTCTGACCATGCACTGATCACGTGGCTGATCATACACTGCTCACGTAACTGATCATGCACTGATCACGTGGCTATCATGCACTGATCACTTGGCTGGTCATACACTGATCACGCAGCTACCATGTACTGGTCACGTGACTGATCATGCACTGATGACGTAATTGATCATGCACTGATCATGTGGCTGATCATGCACTGATCACGTGACTGATCATGCACTGATCACGTGGCTGATCATGCACTGATGAGTTGGCAATCATGCACTGTTTACTTGGCTGATCATACACTGATCACGTGACTGATAATACACTGATCATCTGGCTATCGTGCACTCATTACCTGGCTATCGTGCACTGATCACGTGGTTGATCATACACTGATCACGAGACTGATCTTGCACTGATCACGTCTGTATCATGCACTGATCACCTGACTGCCCATGCACTGATCACATGGATCAACATACACTGATCATGTCACAGATCATGCAGTGATCACGCAGCTATCAGGCACTGCTCACGTGGCTGATCATGCAATGATCACGTAGCTACCATGTACTGGTCACGTGACTGATCATGCACTGATCACGTAATTGATCATACACTGATCAGGTGACTTATCATGCACTGTTCACGAGACTGATCATGCACTGATCACGTGGATATCATGCACTGATCACGTGTTTGATCATACACTGTTCACGTGTCTGACCATGCACTGCTCACGTGGCTGATCATACACTGTTCACGTAACTGATCATGCACTGATCACGTGGATATCATGCACTGATCACGTGGCTGAACATGCACTGTTCACGTGGCTGATCACACACCTGTCACGTGACTGATCATGCACTGATCACGTGGCACTCATGCACTGATCACGTGGCTGATCATATTCTGCTCACGTAAATGATCATGCACACATCAGGTGGCTATCATGCACTTCTCACCTGGCTGGTCATGCAATGTTCACGTAGCTACCATATACTGGTCACATGACTGATCTTGCACAGATCACGTAAATGATCATGCACTGTTCACGTGACTGATCATGTACTGATCACGTGACTGATCACGCACTGATCACGTGGCTATCATGCTCTGCTCACGTGGCTGATCATGCAATGATCACGTAGCAACCATGTACAGGTCACGTGACTGATCATGCACTGATCACGTAATTAATCCTGCATTGATCACCTGACTCATCATGCACTGATCACGTGGCTGATCACACACGTATCACGTGACTGATCATGCACTGATCACGTGGTTATCATGCACTGATCACGTGGCTATCATTCACTGATCACGTGGATATCATGCACGGGTCACGTGGCTGATCACACACGTATCACGTGACTGATCATGCACTGATCACGTGGCTATCATGCACTGATCACGTGGCTGATCATGCAATGATCACGTAGCTACCATGCACTGGTCACGTGACTGATCTTGCACTGATCACGTAATTGATCATGCACTGATCACGTGGCTGATCAAACACTGATCACGTGGCTATCATGCACTGCTTACGTGGCTGATCATGAAATGATCACGCAGCTACCATGTACTGGTCACGTGACTGATCATGCAATGATCATGTGGCTGATCATGCCCTGATCACGTGACTGATCATGCACTGATCACGTGGCTATCATACACTGATCACTTGGCTGGTCATACACTGATCATGCAGCTACCACGTACTGGTCACGTGACTGATCATGCACTGATGACGTAATTGATCATGAACTGATCATGTGGCTGATCATGCACTGATCACTTGACTGATCATGCACTGATCACGTGACTGATCATGCACTGATCAGGTGGCTATCATGCACTGATCACATGGCTGGTCATACACTGATCACGTGCCTGGTCATGCACAGATTACATGACTGATCATGCACTGATCAGGTCACTGATCATGCACTGATCACGTGGCTATCATGCACTACTCACGTGGCTGATCATGCAATGATCAGACAGTAATCACGCAGCTCAGCATGCCCTGATCACGTGACTGAGCATGCACTGTTCACGTCGCTGATCACACACCAATCACGTGAATGATCATGCACTGATCACGTGGCTCTCATTCACTGATCACGTGATTGCGCATGCATTTTTCACGTAATTGTATGCACTGTTCACGTGGCTATCATGCACTGATCATGTGACTGATCATGCACTGATCACGTAGCTATCTTGCACTGATCACTTGGCTGATCATACACTCATCATGGGACTGATCGTGCACTGATTACGGCGCTATCATGCATTGACTACATGACTCCACATGCACTGATCACGTGCCTGATTATGCACTGATCACGTGGCTGATCATGCACTGATCACGTGGCTATCATGCACTGCTCACGTGGCTGATCATGCAATTATCACGTAGCTACCATGTACTGGTCACGTGACTGATCATGCACTGATCACGTGGCTGATCATGCACTGATCACGTGACTGATCATGCACTGTTCACGAGACTCATCATGCCCTGATCAAGTGGATATCATGCACTGATCACCTGTTTGATCATACACTGTTCACGTGTCTGACCATGCACTGCTCACGTGGCTGATCATACACTGTTCACGTAACTGATCATGCACTGATCACGTGGATATCATGCACTGATCACGTGGCTGAACATGCACTGTTCACGTGGCTGATCACACACCTGTCACGTGACTGATCATGCACTGATCACGTGGCACTCATGCACTGATCACGTGGCTGATCATACTCTGCTCACGTAACTGATCATGCACACATCACGTGGCTATCATGCACTTCTCACCTGACTGGTCATGCAATGTTCACGTAGCTACCATGTACTGGTCACGTGACTGATCATGCTCAGATCACGTAAATGATCATGCACTGTTCAGTTGACTGATCATGTACTGATCACGTGACTGATCATGCACTGATCACGTGGCTATCATGCACTGCTCACGTGGCTGATCATGCAATGATCACGTAGCATCCATGTACTGGTCACGTGACTGATCATGCATGATCACGTAATTAATCCTGCACTGATCACCTGACTCATCATGCACTGATCACGTCGCTGATCACACACGTATCACGTCACTGATCATGCACTGATCACGTGGCTATCATGCACTAATCACGTGGCTATCATTCACTGATCACGTGGATATCATGCACTGATCACGTGGCCGATCACACACGTATCACATGACTGATCATGCACTGATCACGTGGCTATCATGCACTGATCACGTGGCTGATCATGCAATGATCACGCAGCTACGATGTACTGGTCACGTGACTGATCATGCACTGATCACGTGGCTATCATGCACTAATCACGTGGCTATCATTCACTGATCACGTGGCTATCATGCACTGATCACGTGGCTGATCATGCAATGATCACGTAGCTACAATGTACTGGTCACCTGACTGATCATGCACTGATCACGTAATTGATCATGCACTGATCACGTGGCTGATCATGCACTGAACACGTGAATAATCATGCACTGATCACGTGACTGATCATGCACTGATCACGTGGCTATCATGCACTGCTCACTTGGCTGATCATGCAATGATCACGCAGCTACGATGTACTGGTCACGTGACTGATCATGCACTGATGACGTAATTGATCATGCACTGATCATGTGGCTGATCATGCACTGATCACGTGACTGATCATGCACTGATCACGTGACTGATCATGCACTGATCACGTGGCTATCATGCACTGATCACTTGGCTGGTCATACTCTGATCACGCAGCTACCATGTACTGGTCACGTGACTGATCATGCACTGATGACGTAATTGATTATGCACTGATCATGTGGCTGATCATGCACTGATCACGTGGATGATCATACACTAATCATGTGACAGATCATGCACTGATCACGTGGCTGATCATGCACTGATACCGTGACTGAGCATGGACTGATCACATGACTATCATGTAGTGATCACGTGACTTAATGGCGCTGATCATGTGACTGATCATGCGCTGATCATGTTTGCTATCATACACTGATCATGTGCCTCTGGAGGCAATAAACAAAGAGCTGAGTAGGCACGAATCAAACAGTCAGCAGGCAATAATCATGGAACTCAGCTGTGAGGAATCATGCTGCTCAGCTGGCAATAATCAAGCAGCTGAGCAGGCAGGAATTACACAGCACAGCTGGCAATTGTCAAGCAGATGACAGGCAGGAATCGTGCAGCTCAGCTGGCAATTGTCAAGCAGATGAGCAGACACTAATCACGAAGCTCAGCACGCCCGGATCACGTGACTGAGCATGCACTGTTCACATGGCTGATCATACACTGATCACGTGACTGATCATGCACTGATCACATGGATATCATGCACTGATCACGTGGCTGATCATACACTGTTCACGTGTCTGACCATGCACTGATCACGTGGCTGATCATACACTGCTCACGTAACTGATCATGCACTGATCACGTGGCTATCATGCACTGAATACGTGGCTGAACATGCACTGTTCACGTGGCTGATCACACACCTGTCACGTGACATAACATGCACTGATCACGTGGCACTCATGCACTGATCACGTGGCTGATCATACTCTGCTCACGTAACTCATCATGCACACATCACGTTTCTATCATGCACTGCTCACGTGGCTCGTCATGGAATGATCACGCAGCTACCATATACTGGTCACGTGACTGATCATGCACTGATGACGTAATTGATCATGCACTGATCATGTGGCTGATCATGCACTGATCACGTGACTGATCATGCACTGATCACGTGGCTGATCATGCACTGATGAGTTGGCAATCATGCACTGTTTACTTGGCTGATCATACACTGATCACGTGACTGATAATACACTGATCATCTGGCTATCGTGCACTCATTACCTGGCTATCGTGCACTGATCACGTGGTTGATCATACACTGATCACGAGACTGATCTTGCACTGATCACGTCTGTATCATGCACTGATCACCTGACTGCCCATGCACTGATCACATGGATCAACATACACTGATCATGTCACAGATCATGCAGTGATCACGCAGCTATCAGGCACTGCTCACGTGGCTGATCATGCAATGATCACGTAGCTACCATGTACTGGTCACGTGACTGATCATGCACTGATCACGTAATTGATCATACACTGATCAGGTGACTTATCATGCACTGTTCACGAGACTGATCATGCACTGATCACGTGGATATCATGCACTGATCACGTGTTTGATCATACACTGTTCACGTGTCTGACCATGCACTGCTCACGTGGCTGATCATACACTGTTCACGTAACTGATCATGCACTGATCACGTGGATATCATGCACTGATCACGTGGCTGAACATGCACTGTTCACGTGGCTGATCACACACCTGTCACGTGACTGATCATGCACTGATCACGTGGCACTCATGCACTGATCACGTGGCTGATCATATTCTGCTCACGTAAATGATCATGCACACATCAGGTGGCTATCATGCACTTCTCACCTGGCTGGTCATGCAATGTTCACGTAGCTACCATATACTGGTCACATGACTGATCTTGCACAGATCACGTAAATGATCATGCACTGTTCACGTGACTGATCATGTACTGATCACGTGACTGATCACGCACTGATCACATGGCTATCATGCTCTGCTCACGTGGCTGATCATGCAATGATCACGTAGCAACCATGTACAGGTCACGTGACTGATCATGCACTGATCACGTAATTAATCCTGCATTGATCACCTGACTCATCATGCACTGATCACGTGGCTGATCACACACGTATCACGTGACTGATCATGCACTGATCACGTGGTTATCATGCACTGATCACGTGGCTATCATTCACTGATCACGTGGATATCATGCACGGGTCACGTGGCTGATCACACACGTATCACGTGACTGATCATGCACTGATCACGTGGCTATCATGCACTGATCACGTGGCTGATCATGCAATGATCACGTAGCTACCATGCACTGGTCACGTGACTGATCTTGCACTGATCACGTAATTGATCATGCACTGATCACGTGGCTGATCAAACACTGATCACGTGGCTATCATGCACTGCTTACGTGGCTGATCATGAAATGATCACGCAGCTACCATGTACTGGTCACGTGACTGATCATGCAATGATCATGTGGCTGATCATGCCCTGATCACGTGACTGATCATGCACTGATCACGTGGCTATCATACACTGATCACTTGGCTGGTCATACACTGATCATGCAGCTACCAGGTACTGGTCACGTGACTGATCATGCACTGATGACGTAATTGATCATGAACTGATCATGTGGCTGATCATGCACTGATCACTTGACTGATCATGCACTGATCACGTGACTGATCATGCACTGATCAGGTGGCTATCATGCACTGATCACATGGCTGGTCATACACTGATCACATGCCTGGTCATGCACAGATTACATGACTGATCATGCACTGATCAGGTCACTGATCATGCACTGATCACGTGGCTATCATGCACTACTCACGTGGCTGATCATGCAATGATCAGACAGTAATCACGCAGCTCAGCATGCCCTGATCACGTGACTGAGCATGCACTGTTCACGTCGCTGATCACACACCAATCACGTGAATGATCATGCACTGATCACGTGGCTCTCATTCACTGATCACGTGATTGCGCATGCATTGTTCACGTAATTGTATGCACTGCTCACGTGGCTATCATGCACTGATCATGTGACTGATCATGCACTGATCACGTAGCTATCTTGCACTGATCACTTGGCTGATCATACACTCATCATGGGACTGATCGTGCACTGATTACGGCGCTATCATGCATTGACTACATGACTCCACATGCACTGATCACGTGCCTGATTATGCACTGATCACGTGGCTGATCATGCACTGATCACGTGGCTATCATGCACTGCTCACGTGGCTGATCATGCAATTATCACGTAGCTACCATGTACTGGTCACGTGACTGATCATGCACTGATCACGTAATTGATCATACACTGATCAGGTGACTTATCATGCACTGTTCACGAGACTGAACATGCACTGATCACGTGGATATCATGCACTGATCACGTGTTTGATCATACACTGTTCACGTGTCTGACCATGCACTGCTCACGTGGCTGATCATACACTGTTCACGTAATTGATCATGCACTGGTCATGTGGCTGATCATGCACTGATCATGTGACTGATCATACACTGATCACGTGACTGATCATGAACTGATCACGTGACTGATCATGCACTGATCATGTGGCTATTATGCAGTGATCACGTGGCTATCATGCACAGATCACATGGCTGTTCATGCAAAGAACACATAGCTACCATATACTGGTCACGTGATTGATCATGCACTGATCACGTGGCTGATCATGCACTGATCACGTGACTGATCATGCACTGTTCACGAGACTCATCATGCACTGATCAAGTGGATATCATGCACTGATCACCTGTTTGATCATACACTGTTCACGTGTCTGACCATGCACTGCTCACGTGGCTGATCATACACTGTTCACGTAACTGATCATGCACTGATCACGTGGATATCATGCACTGATCACGTGGCTGAACATGCACTGTTCACGTGGCTGTTCACACACCTGTCACGTGACTGATCATGCACTGATCACGTGGCACTCATGCACTGATCACGTGGCTGATCATACTCTGCTCACGTAACTGATCATGCACACATCACGTGGCTATCATGCACTTCTCACCTGACTGGTCATGCAATGTTCACGTAGCTACCATGTACTGGTCACGTGACTGATCATGCTCAGATCACGTAAATGATCATGCACTGTTCAGTTGACTGATCATGTACTGATCACGTGACTGATCATGCACTGATCACGTGGCTATCATGCACTGCTCACGTGGCTGATCATGCAATGATCACGTAGCAACCATGTACTGGTCACGTGACTGATCATGCATGATCACGTAATTAATCCTGCACTGATCACCTGACTCATCATGCACTGATCACGTCGCTGATCACACACGTATCACGTCACTGATCATGCACTGATCACGTGGCTATCATGCACTAATCACGTGGCTATCATTCACTGATCACGTGGATATCATGCACTGATCACGTGGCCGATCACACACGTATCACATGACTGATCATGCACTGATCACGTGGCTATCATACACTGATCACGTGGCTGATCATGCAATGATCACGTAGCTACAATGTACTGGTCACGTGACTGATCATGCACTGATCACGTAATTGATCATGCACTGATCACGTGGCTGATCATGCACTGAACACGTGAATAATCATGCACTGATCACGTGACTGATCATGCACTGATCACGTGGCTATCATGCACTGCTCACTTGGCTGATCATGCAATGATCACGCAGCTACGATGTACTGGTCACGTGACTGATCATGCACTGATGACGTAATTGATCATGCACTGATCATGTGGCTGATCATGCACTGATCACGTGACTGATCATGCACTGACCACGTGACTGATCATGCACTGATCACGTGGCTATCATGCACTGATCACTTGGCTGGTCATACTCTGATCACGCAGCTACCATGTACTGGTCACGTGACTGATCATGCACTGATGACGTAATTGATTATGCACTGATCATGTGGCTGATCATGCACTGATCACGTGGATGATCATACACTAATCATGTGACAGATCATGCACTGATCACGTGGCTGATCATGCACTGATACCGTGACTGAGCATGGACTGATCACATGACTATCATGTAGTGATCACGTGACTTAATGGCGCTGATCATGTGACTGATCATGCGCTGATCATGTTTGCTATCATACACTGATCATGTGCCTCTGGAGGCAATAAACAAAGAGCTGAGTAGGCACGAATCAAACAGTCAGCAGGCAATAATCATGGAACTCAGCTGTGAGGAATCATGCTGCTCAGCTGGCAATAATCAAGCAGCTGAGCAGGCAGGAATTACGCAGCACAGCTGGCAATTGTCAAGCAGATGACAGGCAGGAATCGTGCAGCTCAGCTGGCAATTGTCAAGCAGATGAGCAGACAGTAATCACGCAGCTCAGCAGGCCCTGATCACGTGACTGAGCATGCACTGTTCACGTGGCTGATCATACACTGATCACATGATTCATCATGCACTGATCACTTGGATATCATGCACTGATCACGTGGTTGATCATACACTGTTTACGTGTCTGACCATGCACTGATCACGTGGCTGATCATACACTGCTCACGTAACTGATCATGCACTGATCACGTGGCTATCATGCACTGATCACTTGGCTGGTCATACACTGATCACGCAGCTACCATGTACTGGTCACGTGACTGATCATGCACTGATGACGTAATTGATCATGCACTGATCATGTGGCTGATCATGCACTGATCACGTGACTGATCATGCACTGATCACGTGGCTGATCATGCACTGATGAGTTGGCAATCATGCACTGTTTACTTGGCTGATCATACACTGATCACGTGACTGATAATACACTGATCATCTGGCTATCGTGCACTCATTACCTGGCTATCGTGCACTGATCACGTGGTTGATCATACACTGATCACGAGACTGATCTTGCACTGATCACGTCTGTATCATGCACTGATCACCTGACTGCCCATGCACTGATCACATGGATCAACATACACTGATCATGTCACAGATCATGCAGTGATCACGCAGCTATCAGGCACTGCTCACGTGGCTGATCATGCAATGATCACGTAGCTACCATGTACTGGTCACGTGAGTGATCATGCACTGATCACGTAATTGATCATACACTGATCAGGTGACTTATCATGCACTGTTCACGAGACTGATCATGCACTGATCACGTGGATATCATGCACTGATCACGTGTTTGATCATACACTGTTCACGTGTCTGACCATGCACTGCTCACGTGGCTGATCATACACTGTTCACGTAACTGATCATGCACTGATCACGTGGATATCATGCACTGATCACGTGGCTGAACATGCACTGTTCACGTGGCTGATCACACACCTGTCACGTGACTGATCATGCACTGATCACGTGGCACTCATGCACTGATCACGTGGCTGATCATATTCTGCTCACGTAAATGATCATGCACACATCAGGTGGCTATCATGCACTTCTCACCTGGCTGGTCATGCAATGTTCACGTAGCTACCATATACTGGTCACATGACTGATCTTGCACAGATCACGTAAATGATCATGCACTGTTCACGTGACTGATCATGTACTGATCACGTGACTGATCACGCACTGATCACGTGGCTATCATGCTCTGCTCACGTGGGTGATCATGCAATGATCACGTAGCAACCATGTACAGGTCACGTGACTGATCATGCACTGATCACGTAATTAATCCTGCATTGATCACCTGACTCATCATGCACTGATCACGTGGCTGATCACACACGTATCACGTGACTGATCATGCACTGATCACGTGGTTATCATGCACTGATCACGTGGCTATCATTCACTGATCACGTGGATATCATGCACGGGTCACGTGGCTGATCACACACGTATCACGTGACTGATCATGCACTGATCACGTGGCTATCATGCACTGATCACGTGGCTGATCATGCAATGATCACGTAGCTACCATGCACTGGTCACGTGACTGATCTTGCACTGATCACGTAATTGATCATGCACTGATCACGTGGCTGATCAAACACTGATCACGTGGCTATCATGCACTGCTTACGTGGCTGATCATGAAATGATCACGCAGCTACCATGTACTGGTCACGTGACTGATCATGCAATGATCATGTGGCTGATCATGCCCTGATCACGTGACTGATCATGCACTGATCACGTGGCTATCATACACTGATCACTTGGCTGGTCATACACTGATCATGCAGCTACCAGGTACTGGTCACGTGACTGATCATGCACTGATGACGTAATTGATCATGAACTGATCATGTGGCTGATCATGCACTGATCACTTGACTGATCATGCACTGATCACGTGACTGATCATGCACTGATCAGGTGGCTATCATGCACTGATCACATGGCTGGTCATACACTGATCACGTGCCTGGTCATGCACAGATTACATGACTGATCATGCACTGATCAGGTCACTGATCATGCACTGATCACGTGGCTATCATGCACTACTCACGTGGCTGATCATGCAATGATCAGACAGTAATCACGCAGCTCAGCATGCCCTGATCACGTGACTGAGCATGCACTGTTCACGTCGCTGATCACACACCAATCACGTGAATGATCATGCACTGATCACGTGGCTCTCATTCACTGATCACGTGATTGCGCATGCATTGTTCACGTAATTGTATGCACTGCTCACGTGGCTATCATGCACTGATCATGTGACTGATCATGCACTGATCACGTAGCTATCTTGCACTGATCACTTGGCTGATCATACACTCATCATGGGACTGATCGTGCACTGATTACGGCGCTATCATGCATTGACTACATGACTCCACATGCACTGATCACGTGCCTGATTATGCACTGATCACGTGGCTGATCATGCACTGATCACGTGGCTATCATGCACTGCTCACGTGGCTGATCATGCAATTATCACGTAGCTACCATGTACTGGTCACGTGACTGATCATGCACTGATCACGTGGCTGATCATGCACTGATCACGTGACTGATCATGCACTGTTCACGAGACTCATCATGCCCTGATCAAGTGGATATCATGCACTGATCACCTGTTTGATCATACACTGTTCACGTGTCTGACCATGCACTGCTCACGTGGCTGATCATACACTGTTCACGTAACTGATCATGCACTGATCACGTGGCTGAACATGCACTGTTCACGTGGCTGATCACACACCTGTCACGTGACTGATCATGCACTGATCACGTGGCACTCATGCACTGATCACGTGGCTGATCATACTCTGCTCACGTAACTGATCATGCACACATCACGTGGCTATCATGCACTTCTCACCTGACTGGTCATGCAATGTTCACGTAGCTACCATGTACTGGTCACGTGACTGATCATGCTCAGATCACGTAAATGATCATGCACTGTTCAGTTGACTGATCATGTACTGATCACGTGACTGATCATGCACTGATCACGTGGCTATCATGCACTGCTCACGTGGCTGATCATGCAATGATCACGTAGCATCCATGTACTGGTCACGTGACTGATCATGCATGATCACGTAATTAATCCTGCACTGATCACCTGACTCATCATGCACTGATCACGTCGCTGATCACACACGTATCACGTCACTGATCATGCACTGATCACGTGGCTATCATGCACTAATCACGTGGCTATCATTCACTGATCACGTGGATATCATGCACTGATCACGTGGCCGATCACACACGTATCACATGACTGATCATGCACTGATCACGTGGCTATCATGCACTGATCACGTGGCTGATCATGCAATGATCACGCAGCTACGATGTACTGGTCACGTGACTGATCATGCACTGATCACGTGGCTATCATGCACTAATCACGTGGCTATCATTCACTGATCACGTGGCTATCATGCACTGATCACGTGGCTGATCATGCAATGATCACGTAGCTACAATGTACTGGTCACCTGACTGATCATGCACTGATCACGTAATTGATCATGCACTGATCACGTGGCTGATCATGCACTGAACACGTGAATAATCATGCACTGATCACGTGACTGATCATGCACTGATCACGTGGCTATCATGCACTGCTCACTTGGCTGATCATGCAATGATCACGCAGCTACGATGTACTGGTCACGTGACTGATCATGCACTGATGACGTAATTGATCATGCACTGATCATGTGGCTGATCATGCACTGATCACGTGACTGATCATGCACTGATCACGTGACTGATCATGCACTGATCACGTGGCTATCATGCACTGATCACTTGGCTGGTCATACTCTGATCACGCAGCTACCATGTACTGGTCACGTGACTGATCATGCACTGATGACGTAATTGATTATGCACTGATCATGTGGCTGATCATGCACTGATCACGTGGATGATCATACACTAATCATGTGACAGATCATGCACTGATCACGTGGCTGATCATGCACTGATACCGTGACTGAGCATGGACTGATCACATGACTATCATGTAGTGATCACGTGACTTAATGGTGCTGATCATGTGACTGATCATGCGCTGATCATGTTTGCTATCATACACTGATCATGTGCCTCTGGAGGCAATAAACAAAGAGCTGAGTAGGCACGAATCAAACAGTCAGCAGGCAATAATCATGGAACTCAGCTGTGAGGAATCATGCTGCTCAGCTGGCAATAATCAAGCAGCTGAGCAGGCAGGAATTACACAGCACAGCTGGCAATTGTCAAGCAGATGACAGGCAGGAATCGTGCAGCTCAGCTGGCAATTGTCAAGCAGATGAGCAGACACTAATCACGAAGCTCAGCACGCCCGGATCACGTGACTGAGCATGCACTGTTCACATGGCTGATCATACACTGATCACGTGATTGATCATGCACTGATCACATGGATATCATGCACTGATCACGTGGCTGATCATACACTGTTCACGTGTCTGACCATGCACTGATCACGTGGCTGATCATACACTGCTCACGTAACTGATCATGCAACTGATCACGTGGCTATATGCACTGAAATACGTGGGCTGAACATGCACTGTTCACGTGGCTGATCACACCACCTGTCACGTGACATAACATGCACTGATCACGTGCACTCATGCACTGATCACGTGGCTGATCATACTCTGCTCACGTAACTCATCATGCACACATCACGTTTCTATCATGCACTGCTCACGTGGCTCGTCATGGAATGATCACGCAGCTACCATATACTGGTCACGTGACTGATCATGCACTGATGACGTAATTGATCATGCACTGATCATGTGGCGGATCATGCACTGATCACGTGACTGATCATGCACTGATCACGTGGCTGATCATGCACTGATGAGTTGGCAATCATGCACTGTTTACTTGGCTGATCATACACTGATCACGTGACTGATAATACACTGATCATCTGGCTATCGTGCACTCATTACCTGGCTATCGTGCACTGATCACGTGGTTGATCATACACTGATCACGAGACTGATCTTGCACTGATCACGTCTGTATCATGCACTGATCACCTGACTGCCCATGCACTGATCACATGGATCAACATACACTGATCATGTCACAGATCATGCAGTGATCACGCAGCTATCAGGCACTGCTCACGTGGCTGATCATGCAATGATCACGTAGCTACCATGTACTGGTCACGTGACTGATCATGCACTGATCACGTAATTGATCATACACTGATCAGGTGACTTATCATGCACTGTTCACGAGACTGATCATGCACTGATCACGTGGATATCATGCACTGATCACGTGTTTGATCATACACTGTTCACGTGTCTGACCATGCACTGCTCACGTGGCTGATCATACACTGTTCACGTAACTGATCATGCACTGATCACGTGGATATCATGCACTGATCACGTGGCTGAACATGCACTGTTCACGTGGCTGATCACACACCTGTCACGTGACTGATCATGCACTGATCACGTGGCACTCATGCACTGATCACGTGGCTGATCATATTCTGCTCACGTAAATGATCATGCACACATCAGGTGGCTATCATGCACTTCTCACCTGGCTGGTCATGCAATGTTCACGTAGCTACCATATACTGGTCACATGACTGATCTTGCACAGATCACGTAAATGATCATCCACTGTTCACGTGACTGATCATGTACTGATCACGTGACTGATCACGCACTGATCACGTGGCTATCATGCTCTGCTCACGTGGCTGATCATGCAATGATCACGTAGCAACCATGTACAGGTCACGTGACTGATCATGCACTGATCACGTAATTAATCCTGCATTGATCACCTGACTCATCATGCACTGATCACGTGGCTGATCACACACGTATCACGTGACTGATCATGCACTGATCACGTGGTTATCATGCACTGATCACGTGGCTATCATTCACTGATCACGTGGATATCATGCACGGGTCACGTGGCTGATCACACACGTATCACGTGACTGATCATGCACTGATCACGTGGCTATCATGCACTGATCACGTGGCTGATCATGCAATGATCACGTAGCTACCATGCACTGGTCACGTGACTGATCTTGCACTGATCACGTAATTGATCATGCACTGATCACGTGGCTGATCAAACACTGATCACGTGGCTATCATGCACTGCTTACGTGGCTGATCATGAAATGATCACGCAGCTACCATGTACTGGTCACGTGACTGATCATGCAATGATCATGTGGCTGATCATGCCCTGATCACGTGAATGATCATGCACTGATCACGTGGCTATCATACACTGATCACTTGGCTGGTCATACACTGATCATGCAGCTACCAGGTACTGGTCACGTGACTGATCATGCACTGATGACGTAATTGATCATGAACTGATCATGTGGCTGATCATGCACTGATCACTTGACTGATCATGCACTGATCACGTGACTGATCATGCACTGATCAGGTGGCTATCATGCACTGATCACATGGCTGGTCATACACTGATCACGTGCCTGGTCATGCACAGATTACATGACTGATCATGCACTGATCAGGTCACTGATCATGCACTGATCACGTGGCTATCATGCACTACTCACGTGGCTGATCATGCAATGATCAGACAGTAATCACGCAGCTCAGCATGCCCTGATCACGTGACTGAGCATGCACTGTTCACGTCGCTGATCACACACCAATCACGTGAATGATCATGCACTGATCACGTGGCTCTCATTCACTGATCACGTGATTGCGCATGCATTGTTCACGTAATTGTATGCACTGCTCACGTGGCTATCATGCACTGATCATGTGACTGATCATGCACTGATCACGTAGCTATCTTGCACTGATCACTTGGCTGATCATACACTCATCATGGGACTGATCGTGCACTGATTACGGCGCTATCATGCATTGACTACATGACTCCACATGCACTGATCACGTGCCTGATTATGCACTGATCACGTGGCTGATCATGCACTGATCACGTGGCTATCATGCACTGCTCACGTGGCTGATCATGCAATTATCACGTAGCTACCATGTACTGGTCACGTGACTGATCATGCACTGATCACGTAATTGATCATACACTGATCAGGTGACTTATCATGCACTGTTCACGAGACTGAACATGCACTGATCACGTGGATATCATGCACTGATCACGTGTTTGATCATACACTGTTCACGTGTCTGACCATGCACTGCTCACGTGGCTGATCATACACTGTTCACGTAATTGATCATGCACTGGTCATGTGGCTGATCATGCACTGATCATGTGACTGATCATACACTGATCACGTGACTGATCATGAACTGATCACGTGACTGATCATGCACTGATCATGTGGCTATTATGCAGTGATCACGTGGCTATCATGCACAGATCACATGGCTGTTCATGCAAAGAACACATAGCTACCATATACTGGTCACGTGATTGATCATGCACTGATCACGTGGCTGATCATGCACTGATCACGTGACTGATCATGCACTGTTCACGAGACTCATCATGCACTGATCAAGTGGATATCATGCACTGATCACCTGTTTGATCATACACTGTTCACGTGTCTGACCATGCACTGCTCACGTGGCTGATCATACACTGTTCACGTAACTGATCATGCACTGATCACGTGGATATCATGCACTGATCACGTGGCTGAACATGCACTGTTCACGTGGCTGTTCACACACCTGTCACGTGACTGATCATGCACTGATCACGTGGCACTCATGCACTGATCACGTGGCTGATCATACTCTGCTCACGTAACTGATCATGCACACATCACGTGGCTATCATGCACTTCTCACCTGACTGGTCATGCAATGTTCACGTAGCTACCATGTACTGGTCACGTGACTGATCATGCTCAGATCACGTAAATGATCATGCACTGTTCAGTTGACTGATCATGTACTGATCACGTGACTGATCATGCACTGATCACGTGGCTATCATGCACTGCTCACGTGGCTGATCATGCAATGATCACGTAGCAACCATGTACTGGTCACGTGACTGATCATGCATGATCACGTAATTAATCCTGCACTGATCACCTGACTCATCATGCACTGATCACGTCGCTGATCACACACGTATCACGTCACTGATCATGCACTGATCACGTGGCTATCATGCACTAATCACGTGGCTATCATTCACTGATCACGTGGATATCATGCACTGATCACGTGGCCGATCACACACGTATCACATGACTGATCATGCACTGATCACGTGGCTATCATACACTGATCACGTGGCTGATCATGCAATGATCACGTAGCTACAATGTACTGGTCACGTGACTGATCATGCACTGATCACGTAATTGATCATGCACTGATCACGTGGCTGATCATGCACTGAACACGTGAATAATCATGCACTGATCACGTGACTGATCATGCACTGATCACGTGGCTATCATGCACTGCTCACTTGGCTGATCATGCAATGATCACGCAGCTACGATGTACTGGTCACGTGACTGATCATGCACTGATGACGTAATTGATCATGCACTGATCATGTGGCTGATCATGCACTGATCACGTGACTGATCATGCACTGACCACGTGACTGATCATGCACTGATCACGTGGCTATCATGCACTGATCACTTGGCTGGTCATACTCTGATCACGCAGCTACCATGTACTGGTCACGTGACTGATCATGCACTGATGACGTAATTGATTATGCACTGATCATGTGGCTGATCATGCACTGATCACGTGGATGATCATACACTAATCATGTGACAGATCATGCACTGATCACGTGGCTGATCATGCACTGATACCGTGACTGAGCATGGACTGATCACATGACTATCATGTAGTGATCACGTGACTTAATGGCGCTGATCATGTGACTGATCATGCGCTGATCATGTTTGCTATCATACACTGATCATGTGCCTCTGGAGGCAATAAACAAAGAGCTGAGTAGGCACGAATCAAACAGTCAGCAGGCAATAATCATGGAACTCAGCTGTGAGGAATCATGCTGCTCAGCTGGCAATAATCAAGCAGCTGAGCAGGCAGGAATTACGCAGCACAGCTGGCAATTGTCAAGCAGATGACAGGCAGGAATCGTGCAGCTCAGCTGGCAATTGTCAAGCAGATGAGCAGACAGTAATCACGCAGCTCAGCAGGCCCTGATCACGTGACTGAGCATGCACTGTTCACGTGGCTGATCATACACTGATCACATGATTCATCATGCACTGATCACTTGGATATCATGCACTGATCACGTGGTTGATCATACACTGTTTACGTGTCTGACCATGCACTGATCACGTGGCTGATCATACACTGCTCACGTAACTGATCATGCACTGATCACGTGGCTATCATGCACTGATCACTTGGCTGGTCATACACTGATCACGCAGCTACCATGTACTGGTCACGTGACTGATCATGCACTGATGACGTAATTGATCATGCACTGATCATGTGGCTGATCATGCACTGATCACGTGACTGATCATGCACTGATCACGTGGCTGATCATGCACTGATGAGTTGGCAATCATGCACTGTTTACTTGGCTGATCATACACTGATCACGTGACTGATAATACACTGATCATCTGGCTATCGTGCACTCATTACCTGGCTATCGTGCACTGATCACGTGGTTGATCATACACTGATCACGAGACTGATCTTGCACTGATCACGTCTGTATCATGCACTGATCACCTGACTGCCCATGCACTGATCACATGGATCAACATACACTGATCATGTCACAGATCATGCAGTGATCACGCAGCTATCAGGCACTGCTCACGTGGCTGATCATGCAATGATCACGTAGCTACCATGTACTGGTCACGTGAGTGATCATGCACTGATCACGTAATTGATCATACACTGATCAGGTGACTTATCATGCACTGTTCACGAGACTGATCATGCACTGATCACGTGGATATCATGCACTGATCACGTGTTTGATCATACACTGTTCACGTGTCTGACCATGCACTGCTCACGTGGCTGATCATACACTGTTCACGTAACTGATCATGCACTGATCACGTGGATATCATGCACTGATCACGTGGCTGAACATGCACTGTTCACGTGGCTGATCACACACCTGTCACGTGACTGATCATGCACTGATCACGTGGCACTCATGCACTGATCACGTGGCTGATCATATTCTGCTCACGTAAATGATCATGCACACATCAGGTGGCTATCATGCACTTCTCACCTGGCTGGTCATGCAATGTTCACGTAGCTACCATATACTGGTCACATGACTGATCTTGCACAGATCACGTAAATGATCATCCACTGTTCACGTGACTGATCATGTACTGATCACGTGACTGATCACGCACTGATCACGTGGCTATCATGCTCTGCTCACGTGGCTGATCATGCAATGATCACGTAGCAACCATGTACAGGTCACGTGACTGATCATGCACTGATCACGTAATTAATCCTGCATTGATCACCTGACTCATCATGCACTGATCACGTGGCTGATCACACACGTATCACGTGACTGATCATGCACTGATCACGTGGTTATCATGCACTGATCACGTGGCTATCATTCACTGATCACGTGGATATCATGCACGGGTCACGTGGCTGATCACACACGTATCACGTGACTGATCATGCACTGATCACGTGGCTATCATGCACTGATCACGTGGCTGATCATGCAATGATCACGTAGCTACCATGCACTGGTCACGTGACTGATCTTGCACTGATCACGTAATTGATCATGCACTGATCACGTGGCTGATCAAACACTGATCACGTGGCTATCATGCACTGCTTACGTGGCTGATCATGAAATGATCACGCAGCTACCATGTACTGGTCACGTGACTGATCATGCAATGATCATGTGGCTGATCATGCCCTGATCACGTGACTGATCATGCACTGATCACGTGGCTATCATACACTGATCACTTGGCTGGTCATACACTGATCATGCAGCTACCAGGTACTGGTCACGTGACTGATCATGCACTGATGACGTAATTGATCATGAACTGATCATGTGGCTGATCATGCACTGATCACTTGACTGATCATGCACTGATCACGTGACTGATCATGCACTGATCAGGTGGCTATCATGCACTGATCACATGGCTGGTCATACACTGATCACGTGCCTGGTCATGCACAGATTACATGACTGATCATGCACTGATCAGGTCACTGATCATGCACTGATCACGTGGCTATCATGCACTACTCACGTGGCTGATCATGCAATGATCAGACAGTAATCACGCAGCTCAGCATGCCCTGATCACGTGACTGAGCATGCACTGTTCACGTCGCTGATCACACACCAATCACGTGAATGATCATGCACTGATCACGTGGCTCTCATTCACTGATCACGTGATTGCGCATGCATTGTTCACGTAATTGTATGCACTGCTCACGTGGCTATCATGCACTGATCATGTGACTGATCATGCACTGATCACGTAGCTATCTTGCACTGATCACTTGGCTGATCATACACTCATCATGGGACTGATCGTGCACTGATTACGGCGCTATCATGCATTGACTACATGACTCCACATGCACTGATCACGTGCCTGATTATGCACTGATCACGTGGCTGATCATGCACTGATCACGTGGCTATCATGCACTGCTCACGTGGCTGATCATGCAATTATCACGTAGCTACCATGTACTGGTCACGTGACTGATCATGCACTGATCACGTAATTGATCATACACTGATCAGGTGACTTATCATGCACTGTTCACGAGACTGAACATGCACTGATCACGTGGATATCATGCACTGATCACGTGTTTGATCATACACTGTTCACGTGTCTGACCATGCACTGCTCACGTGGCTGATCATACACTGTTCACGTAATTGATCATGCACTGGTCATGTGGCTGATCATGCACTGATCATGTGACTGATCATACACTGATCACGTGACTGATCATGAACTGATCACGTGACTGATCATGCACTGATCATGTGGCTATTATGCAGTGATCACGTGGCTATCATGCACAGATCACATGGCTGTTCATGCAAAGAACACATAGCTACCATATACTGGTCACGTGATTGATCATGCACTGATCACGTGGCTGATCATGCACTGATCACGTGACTGATCATGCACTGTTCACGAGACTCATCATGCACTGATCAAGTGGATATCATGCACTGATCACCTGTTTGATCATACACTGTTCACGTGTCTGACCATGCACTGCTCACGTGGCTGATCATACACTGTTCACGTAACTGATCATGCACTGATCACGTGGATATCATGCACTGATCACGTGGCTGAACATGCACTGTTCACGTGGCTGTTCACACACCTGTCACGTGACTGATCATTGCACTGATCACGTGGCACTCATGCACTGATCACGTGGCTGATCATACTCTGCTCACGTAACTGATCATGCACACATCACGTGGCTATCATGCACTTCTCACCTGACTGGTCATGGCAATGTTCACGTAGCTACCATGTACTGGTCACGTGACTGATCATGCTCAGATCACGTAAATGATCATGCACTGTTCAGTTGACTGATCATGTACTGATCACGTGACTGATCATGCACTGATCACGTGGCTATCATGCACTGCTCACGTGGCCTGATCATGCAATGATCACGTAGCAACCATGTACTGGTCACGTGACTGATCATGCATGATCACGTAATTAATCCTGCACTGATCACCTGACTCATCATGCACTGATCACGTCGCTGATCACACACGTATCACGTCACTGATCATGCACTGATCACGTGGCTATCATGCACTAATCACGTGGCTATCATTCACTGATCACGTGGATATCATGCACTGATCACGTGGCCCGATCACACACGTATCACATGACTGATCATGCACTGATCACGTGGCTATCATGCACTGATCACGTGGCTGATCATGCAATGATCACGTAGCTACAATGTACTGGTCACGTGACTGATCATGCACTGATCACGTAATTGATCATGCACTGATCACGTGGCTGATCCTGCACTGAACACGTGAATAATCATGCACCTGATCACGTGACTGATCATGCACTGATCACGTGGCTATCATGCACTGCTACTTGGCTGATCATGCAATGATCACGCAGCTACGCTGTTACTGGTCACGTGACTGATCATGCATTGATGACGCTAAATTGATCATGCACTGTCAATGTGGCTGATGCACTGATCACGTGACTGATCATGCACTGACCACGTGACTGATCATGCACTTGATCACGTGGCTATCATGCTGATCACTTGGCGTCATACTCTATCACCAGCTACCATTACTTGGTCACGTGACTGATCATGCACTGATGACGTAATTGATTATGCACTGACATGTGGCTGATCATGCACTGATCACGTGGATGATCATACACTAATCATGACAGATCATGCACTGATCACGTGGCTGATCATGCACTGATACCGTGACTGAGCATGGACGATCACATGACTATCATGTAGTGATCACGTGACTTTAATGGCGCTGATCAGACTGATCATGCGCTGATCATGTTTGCTATCATACACTGATCATGTGCCTCTGGAGGCAATAAACAAAGAGCTGAGTAGCACGAATCAACAGTCAGCAGGCATAATCATGGAACTCAGCTGTGAGGAATCATGCTGCTCAGCTGGCAATAATCAAGCAGCTGAGCAGGCAGGAATTACGCAGCACAGCTGGCAATTGTCAAGCAGATGACAGGCAGGAATCGTGCAGCTCAGATGGCAATTGTCAAGCAGATGAGCAGACAGTAATCATGCAGCTCAGCAGGCCCTGATCACGTGACTGAGCATGCAACTGTTCACGTGGCTGATCATACACTGATCACATGATTCATCATGCACTGATCACTTGGATATCATGCACTGATCACGTGGTTGATCATACACTGTTCACGTGTCTGACCATGCACTGATCACGTGGCTGATCATACACTGCTCACGTAACTGATCATGCACTGATCACGTGGCTATCATGCACTGATCACTTGGCTGGTCATACACTGATCACGCAGCTACCATGTACTGGTCACGTGACTGATCATGCACTGATGACGTAATTGATCATGCACTGATCATGTGGCTGATCATGCACTGATCACGTGACTGATCATGC
>NW_020190171.1:0-48136 GCF_002263795.3 Bos taurus
CAGCCACGTGATCAGTGCATGATAGCCACGTGATCAGTGCATGAATCAGTCACGTGATACGTGTGTGATCAGCCACGTGATCAGTGCATGTTATCCACGTGATCAGTGCAGGATAGCCACGTGATCACTTCATGATTATTTACGTGATCTGTACATGATCAGTCACGTGATACGTGTGTGATCAGCCACCTGATCAGTGCGTGATGAGCCATGTGATCAGTGCAGGATCAATTATGTGATCAGTGCATGATCAGTCACATGACCAGTACATGGTAGCTACGTGATCATTGCGTGATCAGCCACGTGATCAGTGCATGATAGCTACGTGATCAGTGCATGATAGCCACATGATCAGTGCATGAGAGCCACGTGATCAGTGCATGATCAGTCACGTGATACATGTGTGATCAGCCAAGTGATCAGTGCAGGATCAATTACGTGATCAGTGCATGATCAGTCACGTGCCCAGTACATGGATGATATGTGATCCTTGCATGATCAGCCACGTGAACAGAGCATGATAGCCACGTGATCAGTGCATGATCAGTCACGTGATCAGTACATGATCAGTCACTTGAACAGTGCATGATCATTGACGTGATCTGTGCATGATCAGTCACGTGACCAGTATATGGTAGCTACGTGATCATTCCATGACGAGCCACGTGAGCAGTGCATGATAGCCACGTGATGTGTGCATGATCAGTTACGTGAGCAGAGTATGATCAGCCACGTGATCAGTGCATGAGTGCCACGTGATCAGTGCATGATATGTCACGTGACAGGTGGTGATCAGCCACGTGAACAGTGCCTGTTCAGCCACGTGATCAGTGCATGATAGCCACGTGATCAGTGCATGATCAGTTACGTGAGCAGTGTATGATCAGCCACGTGATCAGTGCATGGTCAGACACGTGAACAGTGTATGATCAGCCACATGATCAGTGCATGATCAGCCAGGTGATCAGTACATGATAGCTACGTAATCAGTTCATGATTAGTCACCTGATCTGTGCATGGCCAGGCAGGTGATCAGTGTATGATCAGCCACGTTAACAGTGCAATATAGCCACGTGATCAGTGCATGATCAGTCACCTGATGGGTGTATGATCGGTCACATGACCGGTTCATGGTAGCTTCATGATCATTGCATGATCAGCCACGTAATCAGTGCATGATAGCCACTTGATCAGGGCATGATCAGTCACGTGACCAGTGCATGATCAGTCACGTGAGCAGTGTATGATCAGCCAGTGATAGTGGATGGTAGAACGTGAACAGTGTATGATCAGCCACGTGATCAGTGCTGATTATCCATTGATAGTGCACGTGGATCCAGTGCACGTGCTTACAGGTATGGATTCAGCCACAGTGAACAGTGCATAGCTGCAGTTCACGTGATCCGGGCTGCTGAGCTGCAGTGTGATTTAGCTGTCCTTGACATATTTGCCCAGCTGAGCTGGCACGATTCCTGCCTGTCATCTGCTTGACAATTGCCAGCTGGTGGCTGTAGGTAATTCCTGCTGCTCAGCTAGGCGTGGATTTATTTGCCCAGCTGAGCCAGCATTGATTCCCTCACAGCTGATAGGTTCCATGGATTTATTGCCTGCTGACTGTTTGATTCGTGCCTAATCAGCTCTTTGTTTATTGCCTCCAGAGGGCACGACTGATCAGTGTATGTAGCCAAACATTGAATCAGCGCAATGATCAGGTCACATGGATCAGCGCTCATTAAGTCACGTTGATCATTACATGATAGTCATTGTGATCAGTCCATGCTCAGTCACGGTATCAGTGCATGATCATCCACGTGATCAGTGCATGATCTGTCACATGATTAGTGTATGATCATCCACGTGATCAGTGCATGGGTCAGTCATGTGATCAGTGCTATGATATAGACGTGAATCAGGTGCCATGGGATCAGTCTCGGTGATCAGTGCGATGATAGCCACGGTGATCAGTGCATGATCAGTCACCTGATGGGTGTATGATCATTCACGTGACCTGTACATGGTAAGCTACATGATCATTTGCATGATCAGCCAAGTGAGTTAGTGCATGATAGCCACGTGATCACTGCATGACAGGCCACGTGATCAATGCATGATGAGCCACAGTGATCAGCTGCCAATGATCAGACAGGAGAGTCATTGCATGATCAGTCACCGTGATCAGTGGCATGATTCAGCCACGTGATCAGTGGCATTGACGCAGGGGCCAACCAACAAACTGTGATCAGTGTATGTCCAGCCAAGTGATCAGTGCATTATAGCCACGTCATCAGTGCATGTTCAGTCACATGATCAGTGCATGATCAGTCACGTGATAGGTGTGTGATCATGCCACGGTGAACAGTGCATGCTCCAGTCACGTGATCAGGGCCTGCTGAGCTGCGTGATTACTGTCTGCTCATCTGCTTGACAATTTCCAGCTGAGCTGCACGATTCCTGCCTGTCATCTCCTTGACAATTGCCACCTGTGCTGCGTAATTCCTGCCTGCTCATCTACTTGATTATTGCCAGCTGAGCAGCATGATTTCTCAGAGGTGAGTTCCATGATTATAGCCTGCTGACTGATTCCTGCCTACTCAGCTCTATGTTCATTGCCTCCAGAGGCACATGATTAGTTTGTGACACAAACATGATCAGCACATGATCAGTCACATGATCAATGCATGATAAGCCAGGTGATCAGTGCATGATCAATTATGTGATCAGTGCATGATCAGTCATGTGACCAGTACATGGTAGCTGCGTGATCATTGCATGATCAGCCACGTGATCAGTGCATGATCAATTACGTGATCAGTGCATGGTCACACACGGGACCAGTACATGGTAGCTACATGATCATTGCATGATCACCACGTGACAGTGCATGATCAATTACGTGATCAGTGATATAGTAGGACAGTGATCAGCCAGTGATCAGTGCATGATCAATTACGTGATCAGTGCATGATTAGTCACGTGTTTCAGTGTATGATCAGCCACGTGATCAGTGCATGATCAATTACGTGATCAGTGCATGATCAGCCACATGAGCAGTTGCATTATAGCCACGTGATCAGTGCATGATCAGTCACGTGATCAGTGCATGATCAATTACCTGAATCAGTGGCATGATCAGTCACGTGACCAGTGCATGGTAGCTACGGGATCATTGCCATGATTCAGCCACGTGAGGCAGTGCATGACAGGCCACGTGATCAGTGCATCGGATAGCACGTGATCAGTTGCATGATCCAGTCACGTGGGATACGTTGTGTTTGATCAGCCAACGTGATCAGTGCAATGTTATCCACGTATCAGTGCAGGATAGCCACGTGCATCACTTCAGGATTATTTACGTGACATGTTACATGATCAGTCACGTGTACGTGTGTGATTCAGCCACCGGATCAGTGGCTGATGAGGCCATCCGTGATCAGTGCAGGATCATTATGTGATCAGTGCAGATGGATTCAGTCACATGACCCAGTACATGTAGCTACGTGATCATTGCGTGATCAGCCACGTGATCAGTGCATGATAGCTACGTGATCAGTGCATGATAGCCACATGATCAGTGCATGAGAGCCACGTGATCAGTGCATGATCAGTCACGTGATACATGTGTGATTCAGCCAAGTGATCAGTGCAGGATCAATTACGTGATCAGTGCATGATCAGTCACGTGCCCAGTACATGGATGATATGTGATCCTTGCATGATCAGCCCACGTGAACAGAGCATGATAGCCCGTGATCAGTGCATGATCAGTCACGTGATCAGTACATGATCAGTCACTTGAACAGTGCATGATCATTGACGTGATCTGTGCATGATCAGTCACGTGACCAGTATATGGTAGCTACGTGATCATTCATGACGAGCCACGTGAGCAGTGCATGATAGCCCACGTGATGTGTGCATGATCAGTTACTGTGAGCAGAGTATGATCAGCCACGTGATCAGTGCATGAGTGCCACGTGATCAGTGCATGATATGTCACGTGACAGGTGTGTGATCAGCCACGTGAACAGTGCCTGTTCAGCACGTGATCAGTGCATGATAGCCACGTGATCAGTGCATGATCAGTTACGTGAGCAGTGTATGATCAGCCACGTGATCAGTGCATGGTCAGACACGTGAACAGTGTATGATCAGCCACATGATCAGTGCATGATCAGCCAGGTGATCAGTACATGATAGCTACGTAATCAGTTCATGATTAGTCCCTGATCTGTGCATGGCCAGGCAGGTGATCAGTGTATGATCAGCCACGTTAACAGTGCAATATAGCCACGTGATCAGTGCATGATCAGTCACCTGATGGGTGTATGATCGGTCACATGACCGGTTCATGTAGCTTCATGATCATTGCATGATCAGCCACGTAATCAGTGCATGATAGCCACTTGATCAGGGCATGATCAGTCACGTGACCAGTGCATGATCAGTCACGTGAGCAGTGTATGATCAGCCACGTGATCAGTGCATGGTCAGACACGTGAACAGTGTATGATCAGCCACGTGATCAGTGCATGATATCCAAGTGATCAGTGCATGATCGATCACGTGATCAGTGTATGATCAGCCGCGTGTACAGTGCATGCTCAGTCACGTGATCAGGGGCCTGCTGAGCTGCGTGATTACTGTCTGCTCATCTGGTTGACAATTGCCAGCTGAGCTGCACGATTCCTGCCTGTCATCTGCTTGACATTGCCAGCTGTGCTGCGTAATTCCTGCCTGCTCAGCTGCTTGATTATTGCCAGCTGAGCAGCATGATTCCTCACAGCTGAGTTCCATGATTATTGCCTGCTGACTGTTTGATTCGTGCCTACTCAGCTCTTTGTTTATTGCCTCCAGAGGCACATGATCAGTGTATGATAGCAAACATGATCAACGCATGATCAGTCACATGATCAGCGCCATTAAGTCACGTGATCACTACATGATAGTCATGTGATCAGTCCATGCTCAGTCACGGTATCAGTGCATGATCAGCCACGTGATCAGTGCATGATCTGTCACATGATTAGTGTATGATCATCCACGTGATCAGTGCAATGGGCAGTCATGTGATCAGTGCATGATAGAGACGTGATCAGTGCATGATCAGTCTCGTGATCAGTGCATGATAGCCACGTGATCAGTGCATGATCAGTCACCTGATGGGTGTATGATCATTCACGTGACCTGTACATGGTAGCTACATGATCATTGCATGATCAGCCACGTGAGTAGTGCATGATAGGCACGTGACCACTGCATGATCAGTCACATGATCAGTGCATGATCAGTCATGTGACCAGTACATGGTAGCTGCGTGATCATCGCATGATCAGCCACGTGAGCAGTGCATGATAGCCACGTGATCAGTGCATGATCAGACACGAGATCAGTGCATGATCAGTCACGTGATCAGTGCATGATCAGCCACGTGATCAGTGCATGACCAGGCACGTGATCAGTGTATGTCCAGCCAAGTGATCAGTGCATGATAGCCACGTGATCAGTGCATGATCAGTCACATGATCAGTGCATGATCAGTCACGTGATAGGTGTGTGATCAGCCACGTAAACAGTGCATGCTCAGTCACGTGATCAGGGCCTGCTGAGCTGCATGATTACTGTCTGCTCATCTGCTTGACAACTTCCAGCTGAGCTGTACGATTCCTGCCTTTCATCTCCTTGACAATTGCCACCTGTGCTGCGTAATTCCTGCCTGCTCATCTACTTGATTATTGCCAGCTGAGCAGCATGATTTCTCAGAGGTGAGTTCCATGATTATAGCCTGCTGACTGATTCCTGCCTACTCAGCTCTATGTTCATTGCCTCCAGAGGCACATGATTAGTTTGTGACACCAAACATGATCAGCACATGATCAGTCACATAATCAATGCATGATAAGCCAGGTGATCAGTGCATGATCAATTATGTGATCAGTGCATGATCAGTCATGTGACCAGTACATGGTAGCTGCGTGATCATTGCATGATCAGCCACGTGATCAGTGCATGATCAATTACGTGATCAGTGCATGGTCACACACGGGACCAGTACATGGTAGCTACATGATCATTGCATGATCAGCCACGTGATCAGTGCATGATCAATTACGTGATCAGTGCATGATCAGTACGCAGTGTATGATCAGCCATGTGATCAGTGCATGATCAATTACGTGATCAGTGCATGATTAGTCACGTGTTCAGTGTATGATCAGCCACGTGATCAGTGCATGATCAATTACGTGATCAGTGCATGATCAGCCACATGAGCAGTGCATTATAGCCACGTGATCAGTGCATGATCAGTCACGTGATCAGTGCATGATCAATTACCTGATCAGTGCATGATCAGTCACGTGACCAGTGCATGGTAGCTACGTGATCATTGCATGATCAGCCACGTGAGCAGTGCATGACAGCCACGTGATCAGTGCATGATAGCCACGTGATCAGTGCATGATCAGTCACGTGATACGTGTGTGATCAGCCACGTGATCAGTGCATGTTATCCACGTGATCAGTGCAGGATAGCCACGTGATCACTTCATGATTATTTACGTGATCTGTACATGATCAGTCACGTGATACGTGTGTGATCAGCCACCGGATCAGTGCGTGATGAGCCATGTGATCAGTGCAGGATCAATTATGTGATCAGTGCATGATCAGTCACATGACCAGTACATGGTAGCTACGTGATCATTGCGTGATCAGCCACGTGATCAGTGCATGATAGCTACGTGATCAGTGCATGATAGCCACATGATCAGTGCATGAGAGCCACGTGATCAGTGCATGATCAGTCACGTGATACATGTGTGATCAGCCAAGTGATCAGTGCAGGATCAATTACGTGATCAGTGCATGATCAGTCACGTGCCCAGTACATGGATGATATGTGATCCTTGCATGATCAGCCACGTGAACAGAGCATGATAGCCACGTGATCAGTGCATGATCAGTCACGTGATCAGTACATGATCAGTCACTTGAACAGTGCATGATCATTGACGTGATCTGTGCATGATCAGTCACGTGACCAGTATATGGTAGCTACGTGATCATTCCATGACGAGCCACGTGAGCAGTGCATGATAGCCACGTGATGTGTGCATGATCAGTTACGTGAGCAGAGTATGATCAGCCACGTGATCAGTGCATGAGTGCCACGTGATCAGTGCATGATATGTCACGTGACAGGTGTGTGATCAGCCACGTGAACAGTGCCTGTTCAGCCACGTGATCAGTGCATGATAGCCACGTGATCAGTGCATGATCAGTTACGTGAGCAGTGTATGATCAGCCACGTGATCAGTGCATGGTCAGACACGTGAACAGTGTATGATCAGCCACATGATCAGTGCATGATCAGCCAGGTGATCAGTACATGATAGCTACGTAATCAGTTCATGATTAGTCACCTGATCTGTGCATGGCCAGGCAGGTGATCAGTGTATGATCAGCCACGTTAACAGTGCAATATAGCCACGTGATCAGTGCATGATCAGTCACCTGATGGGTGTATGATCGGTCACATGACCGGTTCATGGTAGCTTCATGATCATTGCATGATCAGCCACGTAATCAGTGCATGATAGCCACTTGATCAGGGCATGATCAGTCACGTGACCAGTGCATGATCAGTCACGTGAGCAGTGTATGATCAGCCACGTGATCAGTGCATGGTCAGACACGTGAACAGTGTATGATCAGCCACGTGATCAGTGCATGATATCCAAGTGATCAGTGCATGATCGATCACGTGATCAGTGTATGATCAGCCGCGTGTACAGTGCATGCTCAGTCACGTGATCAGGGCCTGCTGAGCTGCGTGATTACTGTCTGCTCATCTGGTTGACAATTGCCAGCTGAGCTGCACGATTCCTGCCTGTCATCTGCTTGACAATTGCCAGCTGTGCTGCGTAATTCCTGCCTGCTCAGCTGCTTGATTATTGCCAGCTGAGCAGCATGATTCCTCACAGCTGAGTTCCATGATTATTGCCTGCTGACTGTTTGATTCGTGCCTACTCAGCTCTTTGTTTATTGCCTCCAGAGGCACATGATCAGTGTATGATAGCAAACATGATCAACGCATGATCAGTCACATGATCAGCGCCATTAAGTCACGTGATCACTACATGATAGTCATGTGATCAGTCCATGCTCAGTCACGGTATCAGTGCATGATCAGCCACGTGATCAGTGCATGATCTGTCACATGATTAGTGTATGATCACCCACGTGATCAGTGCATGGGCAGTCATGTGATCAGTGCATGATAGAGACGTGATCAGTGCATGATCAGTCTCGTGATCAGTGCATGATAGCCACGTGATCAGTGCATGATCAGTCACCTGATGGGTGTATGATCATTCACGTGACCTGTACATGGTAGCTACATGATCATTGCATGATCAGCCACGTGAGTAGTGCATGATAGGCACGTGACCACTGCATGATCAGTCACATGATCAGTGCATGATCAGTCATGTGACCAGTACATGGTAGCTGCGTGATCATCGCATGATCAGCCACGTGAGCAGTGCATGATAGCCACGTGATCAGTGCATGATCAGACACGAGATCAGTGCATGATCAGTCACGTGATCAGTGCATGATCAGCCACGTGATCAGTGCATGACCAGGCACGTGATCAGTGTATGTCCAGCCAAGTGATCAGTGCATGATAGCCACGTGATCAGTGCATGATCAGTCACATGATCAGTGCATGATCAGTCACGTGATAGGTGTGTGATCAGCCACGTAAACAGTGCATGCTCAGTCACGTGATCAGGGCCTGCTGAGCTGCATGATTACTGTCTGCTCATCTGCTTGACAACTTCCAGCTGAGCTGTACGATTCCTGCCTTTCATCTCCTTGACAATTGCCACCTGTGCTGCGTAATTCCTGCCTGCTCATCTACTTGATTATTGCCAGCTGAGCAGCATGATTTCTCAGAGGTGAGTTCCATGATTATAGCCTGCTGACTGATTCCTGCCTACTCAGCTCTATGTTCATTGCCTCCAGAGGCACATGATTAGTTTGTGACACCAAACATGATCAGCACATGATCAGTCACATAATCAATGCATGATAAGCCAGGTGATCAGTGCATGATCAATTATGTGATCAGTGCATGATCAGTCATGTGACCAGTACATGGTAGCTGCGTGATCATTGCATGATCAGCCACGTGATCAGTGCATGATCAATTACGTGATCAGTGCATGGTCACACACGGGACCAGTACATGGTAGCTACATGATCATTGCATGATCAGCCACGTGATCAGTGCATGATCAATTACGTGATCAGTGCATGATCAGTTACGTGAGCAGTGTATGATCAGCCATGTGATCAGTGCATGATCAATTACGTGATCAGTGCATGATTAGTCACGTGTTCAGTGTATGATCAGCCACGTGATCAGTGCATGATCAATTACGTGATCAGTGCATGATCAGCCACATGAGCAGTGCATTATAGCCACGTGATCAGTGCATGATCAGTCACGTGATCAGTGCATGATCAATTACCTGATCAGTGCATGATCAGTCACGTGACCAGTGCATGGTAGCTACGTGATCATTGCATGATCAGCCACGTGAGCAGTGCATGACAGCCACGTGATCAGTGCATGATAGCCACGTGATCAGTGCATGATCAGTCACGTGATACGTGTGTGATCAGCCACGTGATCAGTGCATGTTATCCACGTGATCAGTGCAGGATAGCCACGTGATCACTTCATGATTATTTACGTGATCTGTACATGATCAGTCACGTGATACGTGTGTGATCAGCCACCGGATCAGTGCGTGATGAGCCATGTGATCAGTGCAGGATCAATTATGTGATCAGTGCATGATCAGTCACATGACCAGTACATGGTAGCTACGTGATCATTGCGTGATCAGCCACGTGATCAGTGCATGATAGCTACGTGATCAGTGCATGATAGCCACATGATCAGTGCATGAGAGCCACGTGATCAGTGCATGATCAGTCACGTGATACATGTGTGATCAGCCAAGTGATCAGTGCAGGATCAATTACGTGATCAGTGCATGATCAGTCACGTGCCCAGTACATGGATGATATGTGATCCTTGCATGATCAGCCACGTGAACAGAGCATGATAGCCACGTGATCAGTGCATGATCAGTCACGTGATCAGTACATGATCAGTCACTTGAACAGTGCATGATCATTGACGTGATCTGTGCATGATCAGTCACGTGACCAGTATATGGTAGCTACGTGATCATTCCATGACGAGCCACGTGAGCAGTGCATGATAGCCACGTGATGTGTGCATGATCAGTTACGTGAGCAGAGTATGATCAGCCACGTGATCAGTGCATGAGTGCCACGTGATCAGTGCATGATATGTCACGTGACAGGTGTGTGATCAGCCACGTGAACAGTGCCTGTTCAGCCACGTGATCAGTGCATGATAGCCACGTGATCAGTGCATGATCAGTTACGTGAGCAGTGTATGATCAGCCACGTGATCAGTGCATGGTCAGACACGTGAACAGTGTATGATCAGCCACATGATCAGTGCATGATCAGCCAGGTGATCAGTACATGATAGCTACGTAATCAGTTCATGATTAGTCACCTGATCTGTGCATGGCCAGGCAGGTGATCAGTGTATGATCAGCCACGTTAACAGTGCAATATAGCCACGTGATCAGTGCATGATCAGTCACCTGATGGGTGTATGATCGGTCACATGACCGGTTCATGGTAGCTTCATGATCATTGCATGATCAGCCACGTAATCAGTGCATGATAGCCACTTGATCAGGGCATGATCAGTCACGTGACCAGTGCATGATCAGTCACGTGAGCAGTGTATGATCAGCCACGTGATCAGTGCATGGTCAGACACGTGAACAGTGTATGATCAGCCACGTGATCAGTGCATGATATCCAAGTGATCAGTGCATGATCGATCACGTGATCAGTGTATGATCAGCCGCGTGTACAGTGCATGCTCAGTCACGTGATCAGGGCCTGCTGAGCTGCGTGATTACTGTCTGCTCATCTGGTTGACAATTGCCAGCTGAGCTGCACGATTCCTGCCTGTCATCTGCTTGACAATTGCCAGCTGTGCTGCGTAATTCCTGCCTGCTCAGCTGCTTGATTATTGCCAGCTGAGCAGCATGATTCCTCACAGCTGAGTTCCATGATTATTGCCTGCTGACTGTTTGATTCGTGCCTACTCAGCTCTTTGTTTATTGCCTCCAGAGGCACATGATCAGTGTATGATAGCAAACATGATCAACGCATGATCAGTCACATGATCAGCGCCATTAAGTCACGTGATCACTACATGATAGTCATGTGATCAGTCCATGCTCAGTCACGGTATCAGTGCATGATCAGCCACGTGATCAGTGCATGATCTGTCACATGATTAGTGTATGATCACCCACGTGATCAGTGCATGGGCAGTCATGTGATCAGTGCATGATAGAGACGTGATCAGTGCATGATCAGTCTCGTGATCAGTGCATGATAGCCACGTGATCAGTGCATGATCAGTCACCTGATGGGTGTATGATCATTCACGTGACCTGTACATGGTAGCTACATGATCATTGCATGATCAGCCACGTGAGTAGTGCATGATAGGCACGTGACCACTGCATGATCAGTCACATGATCAGTGCATGATCAGTCATGTGACCAGTACATGGTAGCTGCGTGATCATCGCATGATCAGCCACGTGAGCAGTGCATGATAGCCACGTGATCAGTGCATGATCAGACACGAGATCAGTGCATGATCAGTCACGTGATCAGTGCATGATCAGCCACGTGATCAGTGCATGACCAGGCACGTGATCAGTGTATGTCCAGCCAAGTGATCAGTGCATGATAGCCACGTGATCAGTGCATGATCAGTCACATGATCAGTGCATGATCAGTCACGTGATAGGTGTGTGATCAGCCACGTAAACAGTGCATGCTCAGTCACGTGATCAGGGCCTGCTGAGCTGCATGATTACTGTCTGCTCATCTGCTTGACAACTTCCAGCTGAGCTGTACGATTCCTGCCTTTCATCTCCTTGACAATTGCCACCTGTGCTGCGTAATTCCTGCCTGCTCATCTACTTGATTATTGCCAGCTGAGCAGCATGATTTCTCAGAGGTGAGTTCCATGATTATAGCCTGCTGACTGATTCCTGCCTACTCAGCTCTATGTTCATTGCCTCCAGAGGCACATGATTAGTTTGTGACACCAAACATGATCAGCACATGATCAGTCACATAATCAATGCATGATAAGCCAGGTGATCAGTGCATGATCAATTATGTGATCAGTGCATGATCAGTCATGTGACCAGTACATGGTAGCTGCGTGATCATTGCATGATCAGCCACGTGATCAGTGCATGATCAATTACGTGATCAGTGCATGGTCACACACGGGACCAGTACATGGTAGCTACATGATCATTGCATGATCAGCCACGTGATCAGTGCATGATCAATTACGTGATCAGTGCATGATCAGTTACGTGAGCAGTGTATGATCAGCCATGTGATCAGTGCATGATCAATTACGTGATCAGTGCATGATTAGTCACGTGTTCAGTGTATGATCAGCCACGTGATCAGTGCATGATCAATTACGTGATCAGTGCATGATCAGCCACATGAGCAGTGCATTATAGCCACGTGATCAGTGCATGATCAGTCACGTGATCAGTGCATGATCAATTACCTGATCAGTGCATGATCAGTCACGTGACCAGTGCATGGTAGCTACGTGATCATTGCATGATCAGCCACGTGAGCAGTGCATGACAGCCACGTGATCAGTGCATGATAGCCACGTGATCAGTGCATGATCAGTCACGTGATACGTGTGTGATCAGCCACGTGATCAGTGCATGTTATCCACGTGATCAGTGCAGGATAGCCACGTGATCACTTCATGATTATTTACGTGATCTGTACATGATCAGTCACGTGATACGTGTGTGATCAGCCACCGGATCAGTGCGTGATGAGCCATGTGATCAGTGCAGGATCAATTATGTGATCAGTGCATGATCAGTCACATGACCAGTACATGGTAGCTACGTGATCATTGCGTGATCAGCCACGTGATCAGTGCATGATAGCTACGTGATCAGTGCATGATAGCCACATGATCAGTGCATGAGAGCCACGTGATCAGTGCATGATCAGTCACGTGATACATGTGTGATCAGCCAAGTGATCAGTGCAGGATCAATTACGTGATCAGTGCATGATCAGTCACGTGCCCAGTACATGGATGATATGTGATCCTTGCATGATCAGCCACGTGAACAGAGCATGATAGCCACGTGATCAGTGCATGATCAGTCACGTGATCAGTACATGATCAGTCACTTGAACAGTGCATGATCATTGACGTGATCTGTGCATGATCAGTCACGTGACCAGTATATGGTAGCTACGTGATCATTCCATGACGAGCCACGTGAGCAGTGCATGATAGCCACGTGATGTGTGCATGATCAGTTACGTGAGCAGAGTATGATCAGCCACGTGATCAGTGCATGAGTGCCACGTGATCAGTGCATGATATGTCACGTGACAGGTGTGTGATCAGCCACGTGAACAGTGCCTGTTCAGCCACGTGATCAGTGCATGATAGCCACGTGATCAGTGCATGATCAGTTACGTGAGCAGTGTATGATCAGCCACGTGATCAGTGCATGGTCAGACACGTGAACAGTGTATGATCAGCCACATGATCAGTGCATGATCAGCCAGGTGATCAGTACATGATAGCTACGTAATCAGTTCATGATTAGTCACCTGATCTGTGCATGGCCAGGCAGGTGATCAGTGTATGATCAGCCACGTTAACAGTGCAATATAGCCACGTGATCAGTGCATGATCAGTCACCTGATGGGTGTATGATCGGTCACATGACCGGTTCATGGTAGCTTCATGATCATTGCATGATCAGCCACGTAATCAGTGCATGATAGCCACTTGATCAGGGCATGATCAGTCACGTGACCAGTGCATGATCAGTCACGTGAGCAGTGTATGATCAGCCACGTGATCAGTGCATGGTCAGACACGTGAACAGTGTATGATCAGCCACGTGATCAGTGCATGATATCCAAGTGATCAGTGCATGATCGATCACGTGATCAGTGTATGATCAGCCGCGTGTACAGTGCATGCTCAGTCACGTGATCAGGGCCTGCTGAGCTGCGTGATTACTGTCTGCTCATCTGGTTGACAATTGCCAGCTGAGCTGCACGATTCCTGCCTGTCATCTGCTTGACAATTGCCAGCTGTGCTGCGTAATTCCTGCCTGCTCAGCTGCTTGATTATTGCCAGCTGAGCAGCATGATTCCTCACAGCTGAGTTCCATGATTATTGCCTGCTGACTGTTTGATTCGTGCCTACTCAGCTCTTTGTTTATTGCCTCCAGAGGCACATGATCAGTGTATGATAGCAAACATGATCAACGCATGATCAGTCACATGATCAGCGCCATTAAGTCACGTGATCACTACATGATAGTCATGTGATCAGTCCATGCTCAGTCACGGTATCAGTGCATGATCAGCCACGTGATCAGTGCATGATCTGTCACATGATTAGTGTATGATCACCCACGTGATCAGTGCATGGGCAGTCATGTGATCAGTGCATGATAGAGACGTGATCAGTGCATGATCAGTCTCGTGATCAGTGCATGATAGCCACGTGATCAGTGCATGATCAGTCACCTGATGGGTGTATGATCATTCACGTGACCTGTACATGGTAGCTACATGATCATTGCATGATCAGCCACGTGAGTAGTGCATGATAGGCACGTGACCACTGCATGATCAGTCACATGATCAGTGCATGATCAGTCATGTGACCAGTACATGGTAGCTGCGTGATCATCGCATGATCAGCCACGTGAGCAGTGCATGATAGCCACGTGATCAGTGCATGATCAGACACGAGATCAGTGCATGATCAGTCACGTGATCAGTGCATGATCAGCCACGTGATCAGTGCATGACCAGGCACGTGATCAGTGTATGTCCAGCCAAGTGATCAGTGCATGATAGCCACGTGATCAGTGCATGATCAGTCACATGATCAGTGCATGATCAGTCACGTGATAGGTGTGTGATCAGCCACGTAAACAGTGCATGCTCAGTCACGTGATCAGGGCCTGCTGAGCTGCATGATTACTGTCTGCTCATCTGCTTGACAACTTCCAGCTGAGCTGTACGATTCCTGCCTTTCATCTCCTTGACAATTGCCACCTGTGCTGCGTAATTCCTGCCTGCTCATCTACTTGATTATTGCCAGCTGAGCAGCATGATTTCTCAGAGGTGAGTTCCATGATTATAGCCTGCTGACTGATTCCTGCCTACTCAGCTCTATGTTCATTGCCTCCAGAGGCACATGATTAGTTTGTGACACCAAACATGATCAGCACATGATCAGTCACATAATCAATGCATGATAAGCCAGGTGATCAGTGCATGATCAATTATGTGATCAGTGCATGATCAGTCATGTGACCAGTACATGGTAGCTGCGTGATCATTGCATGATCAGCCACGTGATCAGTGCATGATCAATTACGTGATCAGTGCATGGTCACACACGGGACCAGTACATGGTAGCTACATGATCATTGCATGATCAGCCACGTGATCAGTGCATGATCAATTACGTGATCAGTGCATGATCAGTTACGTGAGCAGTGTATGATCAGCCATGTGATCAGTGCATGATCAATTACGTGATCAGTGCATGATTAGTCACGTGTTCAGTGTATGATCAGCCACGTGATCAGTGCATGATCAATTACGTGATCAGTGCATGATCAGCCACATGAGCAGTGCATTATAGCCACGTGATCAGTGCATGATCAGTCACGTGATCAGTGCATGATCAATTACCTGATCAGTGCATGATCAGTCACGTGACCAGTGCATGGTAGCTACGTGATCATTGCATGATCAGCCACGTGAGCAGTGCATGACAGCCACGTGATCAGTGCATGATAGCCACGTGATCAGTGCATGATCAGTCACGTGATACGTGTGTGATCAGCCACGTGATCAGTGCATGTTATCCACGTGATCAGTGCAGGATAGCCACGTGATCACTTCATGATTATTTACGTGATCTGTACATGATCAGTCACGTGATACGTGTGTGATCAGCCACCGGATCAGTGCGTGATGAGCCATGTGATCAGTGCAGGATCAATTATGTGATCAGTGCATGATCAGTCACATGACCAGTACATGGTAGCTACGTGATCATTGCGTGATCAGCCACGTGATCAGTGCATGATAGCTACGTGATCAGTGCATGATAGCCACATGATCAGTGCATGAGAGCCACGTGATCAGTGCATGATCAGTCACGTGATACATGTGTGATCAGCCAAGTGATCAGTGCAGGATCAATTACGTGATCAGTGCATGATCAGTCACGTGCCCAGTACATGGATGATATGTGATCCTTGCATGATCAGCCACGTGAACAGAGCATGATAGCCACGTGATCAGTGCATGATCAGTCACGTGATCAGTACATGATCAGTCACTTGAACAGTGCATGATCATTGACGTGATCTGTGCATGATCAGTCACGTGACCAGTATATGGTAGCTACGTGATCATTCCATGACGAGCCACGTGAGCAGTGCATGATAGCCACGTGATGTGTGCATGATCAGTTACGTGAGCAGAGTATGATCAGCCACGTGATCAGTGCATGAGTGCCACGTGATCAGTGCATGATATGTCACGTGACAGGTGTGTGATCAGCCACGTGAACAGTGCATGTTCAGCCACGTGATCAGTGCATGATAGCCACGTGATCAGTGCATGATCAGTTACGTGAGCAGTGTATGATCAGCCACGTGATCAGTGCATGGTCAGACACGTGAACAGTGTATGATCAGCCACATGATCAGTGCATGATCAGCCAGGTGATCAGTACATGATAGCTACGTAATCAGTTCATGATTAGTCACCTGATCTGTGCATGGCCAGGCAGGTGATCAGTGTATGATCAGCCACGTTAACAGTGCAATATAGCCACGTGATCAGTGCATGATCAGTCACGTGATCAGTACATGATCAGTCACTTGAACAGTGCATGATCATTGACGTGATCTGTGCATGATCAGTCACGTGACCAGTATATGGTAGCTACGTGATCATTCCATGACGAGCCACGTGAGCAGTGTATGATCAGCCACGTGATCAGTGCATGGTCAGACACGTGAACAGTGTATGATCAGCCACGTGATCAGTGCATGATCAGTCACGTGATCAGTACATGATCAGTCACTTGAACAGTGCATGATCATTGACGTGATCTGTGCATGATCAGTCACGTGACCAGTATATGGTAGCTACGTGATCATTCCATGACGAGCCACGTGAGCAGTGTATGATCAGCCACGTGATCAGTGCATGGTCAGACACGTGAACAGTGTATGATCAGCCACGTGATCAGTGCATGATATCCAAGTGATCAGTGCATGATCGATCACGTGATCAGTGTATGATCAGCCGCGTGTACAGTGCATGCTCAGTCACGTGATCAGGGCCTGCTGAGCTGCGTGATTACTGTCTGCTCATCTGGTTGACAATTGCCAGCTGAGCTGCACGATTCCTGCCTGTCATCTGCTTGACAATTGCCAGCTGTGCTGCGTAATTCCTGCCTGCTCAGCTGCTTGATTATTGCCAGCTGAGCAGCATGATTCCTCACAGCTGAGTTCCATGATTATTGCCTGCTGACTGTTTGATTCGTGCCTACTCAGCTCTTTGTTTATTGCCTCCAGAGGCACATGATCAGTGTATGATAGCAAACATGATCAACGCATGATCAGTCACATGATCAGCGCCATTAAGTCACGTGATCACTACATGATAGTCATGTGATCAGTCCATGCTCAGTCACGGTATCAGTGCATGATCAGCCACGTGATCAGTGCATGATCTGTCACATGATTAGTGTATGATCACCCACGTGATCAGTGCATGGGCAGTCATGTGATCAGTGCATGATAGAGACGTGATCAGTGCATGATCAGTCTCGTGATCAGTGCATGATAGCCACGTGATCAGTGCATGATCAGTCACCTGATGGGTGTATGATCATTCACGTGACCTGTACATGGTAGCTACATGATCATTGCATGATCAGCCACGTGAGTAGTGCATGATAGGCACGTGACCACTGCATGATCAGTCACATGATCAGTGCATGATCAGTCATGTGACCAGTACATGGTAGCTGCGTGATCATCGCATGATCAGCCACGTGAGCAGTGCATGATAGCCACGTGATCAGTGCATGATCAGACACGAGATCAGTGCATGATCAGTCACGTGATCAGTGCATGATCAGCCACGTGATCAGTGCATGACCAGGCACGTGATCAGTGTATGTCCAGCCAAGTGATCAGTGCATGATAGCCACGTGATCAGTGCATGATCAGTCACATGATCAGTGCATGATCAGTCACGTGATAGGTGTGTGATCAGCCACGTAAACAGTGCATGCTCAGTCACGTGATCAGGGCCTGCTGAGCTGCATGATTACTGTCTGCTCATCTGCTTGACAACTTCCAGCTGAGCTGTACGATTCCTGCCTTTCATCTCCTTGACAATTGCCACCTGTGCTGCGTAATTCCTGCCTGCTCATCTACTTGATTATTGCCAGCTGAGCAGCATGATTTCTCAGAGGTGAGTTCCATGATTATAGCCTGCTGACTGATTCCTGCCTACTCAGCTCTATGTTCATTGCCTCCAGAGGCACATGATTAGTTTGTGACACCAAACATGATCAGCACATGATCAGTCACATAATCAATGCATGATAAGCCAGGTGATCAGTGCATGATCAATTATGTGATCAGTGCATGATCAGTCATGTGACCAGTACATGGTAGCTGCGTGATCATTGCATGATCAGCCACGTGATCAGTGCATGATCAATTACGTGATCAGTGCATGGTCACACACGGGACCAGTACATGGTAGCTACATGATCATTGCATGATCAGCCACGTGATCAGTGCATGATCAATTACGTGATCAGTGCATGATCAGTTACGTGAGCAGTGTATGATCAGCCATGTGATCAGTGCATGATCAATTACGTGATCAGTGCATGATTAGTCACGTGTTCAGTGTATGATCAGCCACGTGATCAGTGCATGATCAATTACGTGATCAGTGCATGATCAGCCACATGAGCAGTGCATTATAGCCACGTGATCAGTGCATGATCAGTCACGTGATCAGTGCATGATCAATTACCTGATCAGTGCATGATCAGTCACGTGACCAGTGCATGGTAGCTACGTGATCATTGCATGATCAGCCACGTGAGCAGTGCATGACAGCCACGTGATCAGTGCATGATAGCCACGTGATCAGTGCATGATCAGTCACGTGATACGTGTGTGATCAGCCACGTGATCAGTGCATGTTATCCACGTGATCAGTGCAGGATAGCCACGTGATCACTTCATGATTATTTACGTGATCTGTACATGATCAGTCACGTGATACGTGTGTGATCAGCCACCGGATCAGTGCGTGATGAGCCATGTGATCAGTGCAGGATCAATTATGTGATCAGTGCATGATCAGTCACATGACCAGTACATGGTAGCTACGTGATCATTGCGTGATCAGCCACGTGATCAGTGCATGATAGCTACGTGATCAGTGCATGATAGCCACATGATCAGTGCATGAGAGCCACGTGATCAGTGCATGATCAGTCACGTGATACATGTGTGATCAGCCAAGTGATCAGTGCAGGATCAATTACGTGATCAGTGCATGATCAGTCACGTGCCCAGTACATGGATGATATGTGATCCTTGCATGATCAGCCACGTGAACAGAGCATGATAGCCACGTGATCAGTGCATGATCAGTCACGTGATCAGTACATGATCAGTCACTTGAACAGTGCATGATCATTGACGTGATCTGTGCATGATCAGTCACGTGACCAGTATATGGTAGCTACGTGATCATTCCATGACGAGCCACGTGAGCAGTGCATGATAGCCACGTGATGTGTGCATGATCAGTTACGTGAGCAGAGTATGATCAGCCACGTGATCAGTGCATGAGTGCCACGTGATCAGTGCATGATATGTCACGTGACAGGTGTGTGATCAGCCACGTGAACAGTGCCTGTTCAGCCACGTGATCAGTGCATGATAGCCACGTGATCAGTGCATGATCAGTTACGTGAGCAGTGTATGATCAGCCACGTGATCAGTGCATGGTCAGACACGTGAACAGTGTATGATCAGCCACATGATCAGTGCATGATCAGCCAGGTGATCAGTACATGATAGCTACGTAATCAGTTCATGATTAGTCACCTGATCTGTGCATGGCCAGGCAGGTGATCAGTGTATGATCAGCCACGTTAACAGTGCAATATAGCCACGTGATCAGTGCATGATCAGTCACCTGATGGGTGTATGATCGGTCACATGACCGGTTCATGGTAGCTTCATGATCATTGCATGATCAGCCACGTAATCAGTGCATGATAGCCACTTGATCAGGGCATGATCAGTCACGTGACCAGTGCATGATCAGTCACGTGAGCAGTGTATGATCAGCCACGTGATCAGTGCATGGTCAGACACGTGAACAGTGTATGATCAGCCACGTGATCAGTGCATGATATCCAAGTGATCAGTGCATGATCGATCACGTGATCAGTGTATGATCAGCCGCGTGTACAGTGCATGCTCAGTCACGTGATCAGGGCCTGCTGAGCTGCGTGATTACTGTCTGCTCATCTGGTTGACAATTGCCAGCTGAGCTGCACGATTCCTGCCTGTCATCTGCTTGACAATTGCCAGCTGTGCTGCGTAATTCCTGCCTGCTCAGCTGCTTGATTATTGCCAGCTGAGCAGCATGATTCCTCACAGCTGAGTTCCATGATTATTGCCTGCTGACTGTTTGATTCGTGCCTACTCAGCTCTTTGTTTATTGCCTCCAGAGGCACATGATCAGTGTATGATAGCAAACATGATCAACGCATGATCAGTCACATGATCAGCGCCATTAAGTCACGTGATCACTACATGATAGTCATGTGATCAGTCCATGCTCAGTCACGGTATCAGTGCATGATCAGCCACGTGATCAGTGCATGATCTGTCACATGATTAGTGTATGATCACCCACGTGATCAGTGCATGGGCAGTCATGTGATCAGTGCATGATAGAGACGTGATCAGTGCATGATCAGTCTCGTGATCAGTGCATGATAGCCACGTGATCAGTGCATGATCAGTCACCTGATGGGTGTATGATCATTCACGTGACCTGTACATGGTAGCTACATGATCATTGCATGATCAGCCACGTGAGTAGTGCATGATAGGCACGTGACCACTGCATGATCAGTCACATGATCAGTGCATGATCAGTCATGTGACCAGTACATGGTAGCTGCGTGATCATCGCATGATCAGCCACGTGAGCAGTGCATGATAGCCACGTGATCAGTGCATGATCAGACACGAGATCAGTGCATGATCAGTCACGTGATCAGTGCATGATCAGCCACGTGATCAGTGCATGACCAGGCACGTGATCAGTGTATGTCCAGCCAAGTGATCAGTGCATGATAGCCACGTGATCAGTGCATGATCAGTCACATGATCAGTGCATGATCAGTCACGTGATAGGTGTGTGATCAGCCACGTAAACAGTGCATGCTCAGTCACGTGATCAGGGCCTGCTGAGCTGCATGATTACTGTCTGCTCATCTGCTTGACAACTTCCAGCTGAGCTGTACGATTCCTGCCTTTCATCTCCTTGACAATTGCCACCTGTGCTGCGTAATTCCTGCCTGCTCATCTACTTGATTATTGCCAGCTGAGCAGCATGATTTCTCAGAGGTGAGTTCCATGATTATAGCCTGCTGACTGATTCCTGCCTACTCAGCTCTATGTTCATTGCCTCCAGAGGCACATGATTAGTTTGTGACACCAAACATGATCAGCACATGATCAGTCACATAATCAATGCATGATAAGCCAGGTGATCAGTGCATGATCAATTATGTGATCAGTGCATGATCAGTCATGTGACCAGTACATGGTAGCTGCGTGATCATTGCATGATCAGCCACGTGATCAGTGCATGATCAATTACGTGATCAGTGCATGGTCACACACGGGACCAGTACATGGTAGCTACATGATCATTGCATGATCAGCCACGTGATCAGTGCATGATCAATTACGTGATCAGTGCATGATCAGTTACGTGAGCAGTGTATGATCAGCCATGTGATCAGTGCATGATCAATTACGTGATCAGTGCATGATTAGTCACGTGTTCAGTGTATGATCAGCCACGTGATCAGTGCATGATCAATTACGTGATCAGTGCATGATCAGCCACATGAGCAGTGCATTATAGCCACGTGATCAGTGCATGATCAGTCACGTGATCAGTGCATGATCAATTACCTGATCAGTGCATGATCAGTCACGTGACCAGTGCATGGTAGCTACGTGATCATTGCATGATCAGCCACGTGAGCAGTGCATGACAGCCACGTGATCAGTGCATGATAGCCACGTGATCAGTGCATGATCAGTCACGTGATACGTGTGTGATCAGCCACGTGATCAGTGCATGTTATCCACGTGATCAGTGCAGGATAGCCACGTGATCACTTCATGATTATTTACGTGATCTGTACATGATCAGTCACGTGATACGTGTGTGATCAGCCACCGGATCAGTGCGTGATGAGCCATGTGATCAGTGCAGGATCAATTATGTGATCAGTGCATGATCAGTCACATGACCAGTACATGGTAGCTACGTGATCATTGCGTGATCAGCCACGTGATCAGTGCATGATAGCTACGTGATCAGTGCATGATAGCCACATGATCAGTGCATGAGAGCCACGTGATCAGTGCATGATCAGTCACGTGATACATGTGTGATCAGCCAAGTGATCAGTGCAGGATCAATTACGTGATCAGTGCATGATCAGTCACGTGCCCAGTACATGGATGATATGTGATCCTTGCATGATCAGCCACGTGAACAGAGCATGATAGCCACGTGATCAGTGCATGATCAGTCACGTGATCAGTACATGATCAGTCACTTGAACAGTGCATGATCATTGACGTGATCTGTGCATGATCAGTCACGTGACCAGTATATGGTAGCTACGTGATCATTCCATGACGAGCCACGTGAGCAGTGCATGATAGCCACGTGATGTGTGCATGATCAGTTACGTGAGCAGAGTATGATCAGCCACGTGATCAGTGCATGAGTGCCACGTGATCAGTGCATGATATGTCACGTGACAGGTGTGTGATCAGCCACGTGAACAGTGCCTGTTCAGCCACGTGATCAGTGCATGATAGCCACGTGATCAGTGCATGATCAGTTACGTGAGCAGTGTATGATCAGCCACGTGATCAGTGCATGGTCAGACACGTGAACAGTGTATGATCAGCCACATGATCAGTGCATGATCAGCCAGGTGATCAGTACATGATAGCTACGTAATCAGTTCATGATTAGTCACCTGATCTGTGCATGGCCAGGCAGGTGATCAGTGTATGATCAGCCACGTTAACAGTGCAATATAGCCACGTGATCAGTGCATGATCAGTCACCTGATGGGTGTATGATCGGTCACATGACCGGTTCATGGTAGCTTCATGATCATTGCATGATCAGCCACGTAATCAGTGCATGATAGCCACTTGATCAGGGCATGATCAGTCACGTGACCAGTGCATGATCAGTCACGTGAGCAGTGTATGATCAGCCACGTGATCAGTGCATGGTCAGACACGTGAACAGTGTATGATCAGCCACGTGATCAGTGCATGATATCCAAGTGATCAGTGCATGATCGATCACGTGATCAGTGTATGATCAGCCGCGTGTACAGTGCATGCTCAGTCACGTGATCAGGGCCTGCTGAGCTGCGTGATTACTGTCTGCTCATCTGGTTGACAATTGCCAGCTGAGCTGCACGATTCCTGCCTGTCATCTGCTTGACAATTGCCAGCTGTGCTGCGTAATTCCTGCCTGCTCAGCTGCTTGATTATTGCCAGCTGAGCAGCATGATTCCTCACAGCTGAGTTCCATGATTATTGCCTGCTGACTGTTTGATTCGTGCCTACTCAGCTCTTTGTTTATTGCCTCCAGAGGCACATGATCAGTGTATGATAGCAAACATGATCAACGCATGATCAGTCACATGATCAGCGCCATTAAGTCACGTGATCACTACATGATAGTCATGTGATCAGTCCATGCTCAGTCACGGTATCAGTGCATGATCAGCCACGTGATCAGTGCATGATCTGTCACATGATTAGTGTATGATCACCCACGTGATCAGTGCATGGGCAGTCATGTGATCAGTGCATGATAGAGACGTGATCAGTGCATGATCAGTCTCGTGATCAGTGCATGATAGCCACGTGATCAGTGCATGATCAGTCACCTGATGGGTGTATGATCATTCACGTGACCTGTACATGGTAGCTACATGATCATTGCATGATCAGCCACGTGAGTAGTGCATGATAGGCACGTGACCACTGCATGATCAGTCACATGATCAGTGCATGATCAGTCATGTGACCAGTACATGGTAGCTGCGTGATCATCGCATGATCAGCCACGTGAGCAGTGCATGATAGCCACGTGATCAGTGCATGATCAGACACGAGATCAGTGCATGATCAGTCACGTGATCAGTGCATGATCAGCCACGTGATCAGTGCATGACCAGGCACGTGATCAGTGTATGTCCAGCCAAGTGATCAGTGCATGATAGCCACGTGATCAGTGCATGATCAGTCACATGATCAGTGCATGATCAGTCACGTGATAGGTGTGTGATCAGCCACGTAAACAGTGCATGCTCAGTCACGTGATCAGGGCCTGCTGAGCTGCATGATTACTGTCTGCTCATCTGCTTGACAACTTCCAGCTGAGCTGTACGATTCCTGCCTTTCATCTCCTTGACAATTGCCACCTGTGCTGCGTAATTCCTGCCTGCTCATCTACTTGATTATTGCCAGCTGAGCAGCATGATTTCTCAGAGGTGAGTTCCATGATTATAGCCTGCTGACTGATTCCTGCCTACTCAGCTCTATGTTCATTGCCTCCAGAGGCACATGATTAGTTTGTGACACCAAACATGATCAGCACATGATCAGTCACATAATCAATGCATGATAAGCCAGGTGATCAGTGCATGATCAATTATGTGATCAGTGCATGATCAGTCATGTGACCAGTACATGGTAGCTGCGTGATCATTGCATGATCAGCCACGTGATCAGTGCATGATCAATTACGTGATCAGTGCATGGTCACACACGGGACCAGTACATGGTAGCTACATGATCATTGCATGATCAGCCACGTGATCAGTGCATGATCAATTACGTGATCAGTGCATGATCAGTTACGTGAGCAGTGTATGATCAGCCATGTGATCAGTGCATGATCAATTACGTGATCAGTGCATGATTAGTCACGTGTTCAGTGTATGATCAGCCACGTGATCAGTGCATGATCAATTACGTGATCAGTGCATGATCAGCCACATGAGCAGTGCATTATAGCCACGTGATCAGTGCATGATCAGTCACGTGATCAGTGCATGATCAATTACCTGATCAGTGCATGATCAGTCACGTGACCAGTGCATGGTAGCTACGTGATCATTGCATGATCAGCCACGTGAGCAGTGCATGACAGCCACGTGATCAGTGCATGATAGCCACGTGATCAGTGCATGATCAGTCACGTGATACGTGTGTGATCAGCCACGTGATCAGTGCATGTTATCCACGTGATCAGTGCAGGATAGCCACGTGATCACTTCATGATTATTTACGTGATCTGTACATGATCAGTCACGTGATACGTGTGTGATCAGCCACCGGATCAGTGCGTGATGAGCCATGTGATCAGTGCAGGATCAATTATGTGATCAGTGCATGATCAGTCACATGACCAGTACATGGTAGCTACGTGATCATTGCATGATCAGCCACGTGATCAGTGCATGATAGCTACGTGATCAGTGCATGATAGCCACATGATCAGTGCATGAGAGCCACGTGATCAGTGCATGATCAGTCACGTGATACATGTGTGATCAGCCAAGTGATCAGTGCAGGATCAATTACGTGATCAGTGCATGATCAGTCACGTGCCCAGTACATGGATGATATGTGATCCTTGCATGATCAGCCACGTGAACAGAGCATGATAGCCACGTGATCAGTGCATGATCAGTCACGTGATCAGTACATGATCAGTCACTTGAACAGTGCATGATCATTGACGTGATCTGTGCATGATCAGTCACGTGACCAGTATATGGTAGCTACGTGATCATTCCATGACGAGCCACGTGAGCAGTGCATGATAGCCACGTGATGTGTGCATGATCAGTTACGTGAGCAGAGTATGATCAGCCACGTGATCAGTGCATGAGTGCCACGTGATCAGTGCATGATATGTCACGTGACAGGTGTGTGATCAGCCACGTGAACAGTGCATGTTCAGCCACGTGATCAGTGCATGATAGCCACGTGATCAGTGCATGATCAGTTACGTGAGCAGTGTATGATCAGCCACGTGATCAGTGCATGGTCAGACACGTGAACAGTGTATGATCAGCCACATGATCAGTGCATGATCAGCCAGGTGATCAGTACATGATAGCTACGTAATCAGTTCATGATTAGTCACCTGATCTGTGCATGGCCAGGCAGGTGATCAGTGTATGATCAGCCACGTTAACAGTGCAATATAGCCACGTGATCAGTGCATGATCAGTCACCTGATGGGTGTATGATCGGTCACATGACCGGTTCATGGTAGCTTCATGATCATTGCATGATCAGCCACGTAATCAGTGCATGATAGCCACTTGATCAGGGCATGATCAGTCACGTGACCAGTGCATGATCAGTCACGTGAGCAGTGTATGATCAGCCACGTGATCAGTGCATGGTCAGACACGTGAACAGTGTATGATCAGCCACGTGATCAGTGCATGATATCCAAGTGATCAGTGCATGATCGATCACGTGATCAGTGTATGATCAGCCGCGTGTACAGTGCATGCTCAGTCACGTGATCAGGGCCTGCTGAGCTGCGTGATTACTGTCTGCTCATCTGGTTGACAATTGCCAGCTGAGCTGCACGATTCCTGCCTGTCATCTGCTTGACAATTGCCAGCTGTGCTGCGTAATTCCTGCCTGCTCAGCTGCTTGATTATTGCCAGCTGAGCAGCATGATTCCTCACAGCTGAGTTCCATGATTATTGCCTGCTGACTGTTTGATTCGTGCCTACTCAGCTCTTTGTTTATTGCCTCCAGAGGCACATGATCAGTGTATGATAGCAAACATGATCAACGCATGATCAGTCACATGATCAGCGCCATTAAGTCACGTGATCACTACATGATAGTCATGTGATCAGTCCATGCTCAGTCACGGTATCAGTGCATGATCAGCCACGTGATCAGTGCATGATCTGTCACATGATTAGTGTATGATCACCCACGTGATCAGTGCATGGGCAGTCATGTGATCAGTGCATGATAGAGACGTGATCAGTGCATGATCAGTCTCGTGATCAGTGCATGATAGCCACGTGATCAGTGCATGATCAGTCACCTGATGGGTGTATGATCATTCACGTGACCTGTACATGGTAGCTACATGATCATTGCATGATCAGCCACGTGAGTAGTGCATGATAGGCACGTGACCACTGCATGATCAGTCACATGATCAGTGCATGATCAGTCATGTGACCAGTACATGGTAGCTGCGTGATCATCGCATGATCAGCCACGTGAGCAGTGCATGATAGCCACGTGATCAGTGCATGATCAGACACGAGATCAGTGCATGATCAGTCACGTGATCAGTGCATGATCAGCCACGTGATCAGTGCATGACCAGGCACGTGATCAGTGTATGTCCAGCCAAGTGATCAGTGCATGATAGCCACGTGATCAGTGCATGATCAGTCACATGATCAGTGCATGATCAGTCACGTGATAGGTGTGTGATCAGCCACGTAAACAGTGCATGCTCAGTCACGTGATCAGGGCCTGCTGAGCTGCATGATTACTGTCTGCTCATCTGCTTGACAACTTCCAGCTGAGCTGTACGATTCCTGCCTTTCATCTCCTTGACAATTGCCACCTGTGCTGCGTAATTCCTGCCTGCTCATCTACTTGATTATTGCCAGCTGAGCAGCATGATTTCTCAGAGGTGAGTTCCATGATTATAGCCTGCTGACTGATTCCTGCCTACTCAGCTCTATGTTCATTGCCTCCAGAGGCACATGATTAGTGTGTGACACCAAACATGATCAGCACATGATCAGTCACATAATCAATGCATGATAAGCCAGGTGATCAGTGCATGATCAATTATGTGATCAGTGCATGATCAGTCATGTGACCAGTACATGGTAGCTGCGTGATCATTGCATGATCAGCCACGTGATCAGTGCATGATCAATTACGTGATCAGTGCATGGTCACACACGGGACCAGTACATGGTAGCTACATGATCATTGCATGATCAGCCACGTGATCAGTGCATGATCAATTACGTGATCAGTGCATGATCAGCCACGTGATCAGTGCATGATCAATTACGTGATCAGTGCATGGTCACACACGGGACCAGTACATGGTAGCTACATGATCATTGCATGATCAGCCACGTGATCAGTGCATGATCAATTACGTGATCAGTGCATGATCAGTTACGTGAGCAGTGTATGATCAGCCATGTGATCAGTGCATGATCAATTACGTGATCAGTGCATGATTAGTCACGTGTTCAGTGTATGATCAGCCACGTGATCAGTGCATGATCAATTACGTGATCAGTGCATGATCAGCCACATGAGCAGTGCATGATCAGTCACGTGATCAGTGCATGATCAATTACCTGATCAGTGCATGATCAGTCACGTGACCAGTGCATGGTAGCTACGTGATCATTGCATGATCAGCCACGTGAGCAGTGCATGACAGCCACGTGATCAGTGCATGATAGCCACGTGATCAGTGCATGATCAGTCACGTGATACGTGTGTGATCAGCCACGTGATCAGTGCATGTTATCCACGTGATCAGTGCAGGATAGCCACGTGATCACTTCATGATTATTTACGTGATCTGTACATGATCAGTCACGTGATACATGTGTGATCAGCCACCGGATCAGTGCGTGATGAGCCATGTGATCAGTGCAGGATCAATTATGTGATCAGTGCATGATCAGTCACATGACCAGTACATGGTAGCTACGTGATCATTGCGTGATCAGCCACGTGATCAGTGCATGATAGCTACGTGATCAGTGCATGATAGCCACATGATCAGTGCATGAGAGCCACGTGATCAGTGCATGATCAGTCACATGACCAGTACATGGTAGCTACGTGATCATTGCGTGATCAGCCACGTGATCAGTGCATGATAGCTACGTGATCAGTGCATGATAGCCACATGATCAGTGCATGAGAGCCACGTGATCAGTGCATGATCAGTCACGTGATACATGTGTGATCAGCCAAGTGATCAGTGCAGGATCAATTACGTGATCAGTGCATGATCAGTCACGTGCCCAGTACATGGATGATATGTGATCCTTGCATGATCAGCCACGTGAACAGAGCATGATAGCCACGTGATCAGTGCATGATCAGTCACGTGATCAGTACATGATCAGTCACTTGAACAGTGCATGATCATTGACGTGATCTGTGCATGATCAGTCACGTGACCAGTATATGGTAGCTACGTGATCATTCCATGACGAGCCACGTGAGCAGTGCATGATAGCCACGTGATGTGTGCATGATCAGTTACGTGAGCAGAGTATGATCAGCCACGTGATCAGTGCATGAGTGCCACGTGATCAGTGCATGATATGTCACGTGACAGGTGTGTGATCAGCCACGTGAACAGTGCATGTTCAGCCACGTGATCAGTGCATGATAGCCACGTGATCAGTGCATGATCAGTTACGTGAGCAGTGTATGATCAGCCACGTGATCAGTGCATGGTCAGACACGTGAACAGTGTATGATCAGCCACATGATCAGTGCATGATCAGCCAGGTGATCAGTACATGATAGCTACCTAATCAGTTCATGATTAGTCACCTGATCTGTGCATGGCCAGGCAGGTGATCAGTGTATGATCAGCCACGTTAACAGTGCAATATAGCCACGTGATCAGTGCATGATCAGTCACTTGAACAGTGCATGATCATTGACGTGATCTGTGCATGATCAGTCACGTGACCAGTATATGGTAGCTACGTGATCATTCCATGACGAGCCACGTGAGCAGTGTATGATCAGCCACGTGATCAGTGCATGGTCAGACACGTGAACAGTGTATGATCAGCCACGTGATCAGTGCATGATCAGTCACGTGATCAGTACATGATCAGTCACTTGAACAGTGCATGATCATTGACGTGATCTGTGCATGATCAGTCACGTGACCAGTATATGGTAGCTACGTGATCATTCCATGACGAGCCACGTGAGCAGTGTATGATCAGCCACGTGATCAGTGCATGGTCAGACACGTGAACAGTGTATGATCAGCCACGTGATCAGTGCATGATATCCAAGTGATCAGTGCATGATCGATCACGTGATCAGTGTATGATCAGCCGTGTGTACAGTGCATGCTCAGTCACGTGATCAGGGCCTGCTGAGCTGCGTGATTACTGTCTGCTCATCTGGTTGACAATTGCCAGCTGAGCTGCACGATTCCTGCCTGTCATCTGCTTGACAATTGCCAGCTGTGCTGCGTAATTCCTGCCTGCTCAGCTGCTTGATTATTGCCAGCTGAGCAGCATGATTCCTCACAGCTGAGTTCCATGATTATTGCCTGCTGACTGTTTGATTCGTGCCTACTCAGCTCTTTGTTTATTGCCTCCAGAGGCACATGATCAGTGTATGATAGCAAACATGATCAACGCATGATCAGTCACATGATCAGCGCCATTAAGTCACGTGATCACTACATGATAGTCATGTGATCAGTCCATGCTCAGTCACGGTATCAGTGCATGATCAGCCACGTGATCAGTGCATGATCTGTCACATGATTAGTGTATGATCACCCACGTGATCAGTGCATGGGCAGTCATGTGATCAGTGCATGATAGAGACGTGATCAGTGCATGATCAGTCTCGTGATCAGTGCATGATAGCCACGTGATCAGTGCATGATCAGTCACCTGATGGGTGTATGATCATTCACGTGACCTGTACATGGTAGCTACATGATCATTGCATGATCAGCCACGTGAGTAGTGCATGATAGGCACGTGACCACTGCATGATCAGTCACATGATCAGTGCATGATCAGTCATGTGACCAGTACATGGTAGCTGCGTGATCATCGCATGATCAGCCACGTGAGCAGTGCATGATAGCCACGTGATCAGTGCATGATCAGACACGAGATCAGTGCATGATCAGTCACGTGATCAGTGCATGATCAGCCACGTGATCAGTGCATGACCAGGCACGTGATCAGTGTATGTCCAGCCAAGTGATCAGTGCATGATAGCCACGTGATCAGTGCATGATCAGTCACATGATCAGTGCATGATCAGTCACGTGATAGGTGTGTGATCAGCCACGTAAACAGTGCATGCTCAGTCACGTGATCAGGGCCTGCTGAGCTGCATGATTACTGTCTGCTCATCTGCTTGACAACTTCCAGCTGAGCTGTACGATTCCTGCCTTTCATCTCCTTGACAATTGCCACCTGTGCTGCGTAATTCCTGCCTGCTCATCTACTTGATTATTGCCAGCTGAGCAGCATGATTTCTCAGAGGTGAGTTCCATGATTATAGCCTGCTGACTGATTCCTGCCTACTCAGCTCTATGTTCATTGCCTCCAGAGGCACATGATTAGTTTGTGACACCAAACATGATCAGCACATGATCAGTCACATAATCAATGCATGATAAGCCAGGTGATCAGTGCATGATCAATTATGTGATCAGTGCATGATCAGTCATGTGACCAGTACATGGTAGCTGCGTGATCATTGCATGATCAGCCACGTGATCAGTGCATGATCAATTACGTGATCAGTGCATGGTCACACACGGGACCAGTACATGGTAGCTACATGATCATTGCATGATCAGCCACGTGATCAGTGCATGATCAATTACGTGATCAGTGCATGATCAGTTACGTGAGCAGTGTATGATCAGCCATGTGATCAGTGCATGATCAATTACGTGATCAGTGCATGATTAGTCACGTGTTCAGTGTATGATCAGCCACGTGATCAGTGCATGATCAATTACGTGATCAGTGCATGATCAGCCACATGAGCAGTGCATTATAGCCACGTGATCAGTGCATGATCAGTCACGTGATCAGTGCATGATCAATTACCTGATCAGTGCATGATCAGTCACGTGACCAGTGCATGGTAGCTACGTGATCATTGCATGATCAGCCACGTGAGCAGTGCATGACAGCCACGTGATCAGTGCATGATAGCCACGTGATCAGTGCATGATCAGTCACGTGATACGTGTGTGATCAGCCACGTGATCAGTGCATGTTATCCACGTGATCAGTGCAGGATAGCCACGTGATCACTTCATGATTATTTACGTGATCTGTACATGATCAGTCACGTGATACGTGTGTGATCAGCCACCGGATCAGTGCGTGATGAGCCATGTGATCAGTGCAGGATCAATTATGTGATCAGTGCATGATCAGTCACATGACCAGTACATGGTAGCTACGTGATCATTGCGTGATCAGCCACGTGATCAGTGCATGATAGCTACGTGATCAGTGCATGAGAGCCACATGATCAGTGCATGAGAGCCACGTGATCAGTGCATGATCAGTCACGTGATACATGTGTGATCAGCCAAGTGATCAGTGCAGGATCAATTACGTGATCAGTGCATGATCAGTCACGTGCCCAGTACATGGATGATATGTGATCCTTGCATGATCAGCCACGTGAACAGAGCATGATAGCCACGTGATCAGTGCATGATCAGTCACGTGATCAGTACATAATCAGTCACTTGAACAGTGCATGATCATTGATGTGATCTGTGCATGATCAGTCACGTGACCAGTATATAGTAGCTACGTGATCATTCCATGACGAGCCACGTGAGCAGTGCATGATAGCCACGTGATGTGTGCATGATCAGTTACGTGAGCAGAGTATGATCAGCCACGTGATCAGTGCATGAGTGCCACGTGATCAGTGCATGATATGTCACGTGACAGGTGTGTGATCAGCCACGTGAACAGTGCATGTTCAGCCACGTGATCAGTGCATGATAGCCACGTGATCAGTGCATGATCAGTTACGTGAGCAGTGTATGATCAGCCACGTGATCAGTGCATGGTCAGACACGTGAACAGTGTATGATCAGCCACATGATCAGTGCATGATCAGCCAGGTGATCAGTACATGATAGCTACGTAATCAGTTCATGATTAGTCACCTGATCTGTGCATGGCCAGGCAGGTGATCAGTGTATGATCAGCCACGTTAACAGTGCAATATAGCCACGTGATCAGTGCATGATCAGTCACCTGATGGGTGTATGATCGGTCACATGACCGGTTCATGGTAGCTTCATGATCATTGCATGATCAGCCACGTAATCAGTGCATGATAGCCACTTGATCAGGGCATGATCAGTCACGTGACCAGTGCATGATCAGTCACGTGAGCAGTGTATGATCAGCCACGTGATCAGTGCATGGTCAGACACGTGAACAGTGTATGATCAGCCACGTGATCAGTGCATGATATCCAAGTGATCAGTGCATGATCGATCACGTGATCAGTGTATGATCAGCCGCGTGTACAGTGCATGCTCAGTCACGTGATCAGGGCCTGCTGAGCTGCGTGATTACTGTCTGCTCATCTGGTTGACAATTGCCAGCTGAGCTGCACGATTCCTGCCTGTCATCTGCTTGACAATTGCCAGCTGTGCTGCGTAATTCCTGCCTGCTCAGCTGCTTGATTATTGCCAGCTGAGCAGCATGATTCCTCACAGCTGAGTTCCATGATTATTGCCTGCTGACTGTTTGATTCGTGCCTACTCAGCTCTTTGTTTATTGCCTCCAGAGGCACATGATCAGTGTATGATAGCAAACATGATCAACGCATGATCAGTCACATGATCAGCGCCATTAAGTCACGTGATCACTACATGATAGTCATGTGATCAGTCCATGCTCAGTCACGGTATCAGTGCATGATCAGCCACGTGATCAGTGCATGATCTGTCACATGATTAGTGTATGATCACCCACGTGATCAGTGCATGGGCAGTCATGTGATCAGTGCATGATAGAGACGTGATCAGTGCATGATCAGTCTCGTGATCAGTGCATGATAGCCACGTGATCAGTGCATGATCAGTCACCTGATGGGTGTATGATCATTCACGTGACCTGTACATGGTAGCTACATGATCATTGCATGATCAGCCACGTGAGTAGTGCATGATAGGCACGTGACCACTGCATGATCAGTCACATGATCAGTGCATGATCAGTCATGTGACCAGTACATGGTAGCTGCGTGATCATCGCATGATCAGCCACGTGAGCAGTGCATGATAGCCACGTGATCAGTGCATGATCAGACACGAGATCAGTGCATGATCAGTCACGTGATCAGTGCATGATCAGCCACGTGATCAGTGCATGACCAGGCACGTGATCAGTGTATGTCCAGCCAAGTGATCAGTGCATGATAGCCACGTGATCAGTGCATGATCAGTCACATGATCAGTGCATGATCAGTCACGTGATAGGTGTGTGATCAGCCACGTAAACAGTGCATGCTCAGTCACGTGATCAGGGCCTGCTGAGCTGCATGATTACTGTCTGCTCATCTGCTTGACAACTTCCAGCTGAGCTGTACGATTCCTGCCTTTCATCTCCTTGACAATTGCCACCTGTGCTGCGTAATTCCTGCCTGCTCATCTACTTGATTATTGCCAGCTGAGCAGCATGATTTCTCAGAGGTGAGTTCCATGATTATAGCCTGCTGACTGATTCCTGCCTACTCAGCTCTATGTTCATTGCCTCCAGAGGCACATGATTAGTTTGTGACACCAAACATGATCAGCACATGATCAGTCACATAATCAATGCATGATAAGCCAGGTGATCAGTGCATGATCAATTATGTGATCAGTGCATGATCAGTCATGTGACCAGTACATGGTAGCTGCGTGATCATTGCATGATCAGCCACGTGATCAGTGCATGATCAATTACGTGATCAGTGCATGGTCACACACGGGACCAGTACATGGTAGCTACATGATCATTGCATGATCAGCCACGTGATCAGTGCATGATCAATTACGTGATCAGTGCATGATCAGTTACGTGAGCAGTGTATGATCAGCCATGTGATCAGTGCATGATCAATTACGTGATCAGTGCATGATTAGTCACGTGTTCAGTGTATGATCAGCCACGTGATCAGTGCATGATCAATTACGTGATCAGTGCATGATCAGCCACATGAGCAGTGCATTATAGCCACGTGATCAGTGCATGATCAGTCACGTGATCAGTGCATGATCAATTACCTGATCAGTGCATGATCAGTCACGTGACCAGTGCATGGTAGCTACGTGATCATTGCATGATCAGCCACGTGAGCAGTGCATGACAGCCACGTGATCAGTGCATGATAGCCACGTGATCAGTGCATGATCAGTCACGTGATACGTGTGTGATCAGCCACGTGATCAGTGCATGTTATCCACGTGATCAGTGCAGGATAGCCACGTGATCACTTCATGATTATTTACGTGATCTGTACATGATCAGTCACGTGATACGTGTGTGATCAGCCACCGGATCAGTGCGTGATGAGCCATGTGATCAGTGCAGGATCAATTATGTGATCAGTGCATGATCAGTCACATGACCAGTACATGGTAGCTACGTGATCATTGCGTGATCAGCCACGTGATCAGTGCATGATAGCTACGTGATCAGTGCATGAGAGCCACATGATCAGTGCATGAGAGCCACGTGATCAGTGCATGATCAGTCACGTGATACATGTGTGATCAGCCAAGTGATCAGTGCAGGATCAATTACGTGATCAGTGCATGATCAGTCACGTGCCCAGTACATGGATGATATGTGATCCTTGCATGATCAGCCACGTGAACAGAGCATGATAGCCACGTGATCAGTGCATGATCAGTCACGTGATCAGTACATAATCAGTCACTTGAACAGTGCATGATCATTGATGTGATCTGTGCATGATCAGTCACGTGACCAGTATATGGTAGCTACGTGATCATTCCATGACGAGCCACGTGAGCAGTGCATGATAGCCACGTGATGTGTGCATGATCAGTTACGTGAGCAGAGTATGATCAGCCACGTGATCAGTGCATGAGTGCCACGTGATCAGTGCATGATATGTCACGTGACAGGTGTGTGATCAGCCACGTGAACAGTGCATGTTCAGCCACGTGATCAGTGCATGATAGCCACGTGATCAGTGCATGATCAGTTACGTGAGCAGTGTATGATCAGCCACGTGATCAGTGCATGGTCAGACACGTGAACAGTGTATGATCAGCCACATGATCAGTGCATGATCAGCCAGGTGATCAGTACATGATAGCTACGTAATCAGTTCATGATTAGTCACCTGATCTGTGCATGGCCAGGCAGGTGATCAGTGTATGATCAGCCACGTTAACAGTGCAATATAGCCACGTGATCAGTGCATGATCAGTCACCTGATGGGTGTATGATCGGTCACATGACCGGTTCATGGTAGCTTCATGATCATTGCATGATCAGCCACGTAATCAGTGCATGATAGCCACTTGATCAGGGCATGATCAGTCACGTGACCAGTGCATGATCAGTCACGTGAGCAGTGTATGATCAGCCACGTGATCAGTGCATGGTCAGACACGTGAACAGTGTATGATCAGCCACGTGATCAGTGCATGATATCCAAGTGATCAGTGCATGATCGATCACGTGATCAGTGTATGATCAGCCGCGTGTACAGTGCATGCTCAGTCACGTGATCAGGGCCTGCTGAGCTGCGTGATTACTGTCTGCTCATCTGGTTGACAATTGCCAGCTGAGCTGCACGATTCCTGCCTGTCATCTGCTTGACAATTGCCAGCTGTGCTGCGTAATTCCTGCCTGCTCAGCTGCTTGATTATTGCCAGCTGAGCAGCATGATTCCTCACAGCTGAGTTCCATGATTATTGCCTGCTGACTGTTTGATTCGTGCCTACTCAGCTCTTTGTTTATTGCCTCCAGAGGCACATGATCAGTGTATGATAGCAAACATGATCAACGCATGATCAGTCACATGATCAGCGCCATTAAGTCACGTGATCACTACATGATAGTCATGTGATCAGTCCATGCTCAGTCACGGTATCAGTGCATGATCAGCCACGTGATCAGTGCATGATCTGTCACATGATTAGTGTATGATCACCCACGTGATCAGTGCATGGGCAGTCATGTGATCAGTGCATGATAGAGACGTGATCAGTGCATGATCAGTCTCGTGATCAGTGCATGATAGCCACGTGATCAGTGCATGATCAGTCACCTGATGGGTGTATGATCATTCACGTGACCTGTACATGGTAGCTACATGATCATTGCATGATCAGCCACGTGAGTAGTGCATGATAGGCACGTGACCACTGCATGATCAGTCACATGATCAGTGCATGATCAGTCATGTGACCAGTACATGGTAGCTGCGTGATCATCGCATGATCAGCCACGTGAGCAGTGCATGATAGCCACGTGATCAGTGCATGATCAGACACGAGATCAGTGCATGATCAGTCACGTGATCAGTGCATGATCAGCCACGTGATCAGTGCATGACCAGGCACGTGATCAGTGTATGTCCAGCCAAGTGATCAGTGCATGATAGCCACGTGATCAGTGCATGATCAGTCACATGATCAGTGCATGATCAGTCACGTGATAGGTGTGTGATCAGCCACGTAAACAGTGCATGCTCAGTCACGTGATCAGGGCCTGCTGAGCTGCATGATTACTGTCTGCTCATCTGCTTGACAACTTCCAGCTGAGCTGTACGATTCCTGCCTTTCATCTCCTTGACAATTGCCACCTGTGCTGCGTAATTCCTGCCTGCTCATCTACTTGATTATTGCCAGCTGAGCAGCATGATTTCTCAGAGGTGAGTTCCATGATTATAGCCTGCTGACTGATTCCTGCCTACTCAGCTCTATGTTCATTGCCTCCAGAGGCACATGATTAGTTTGTGACACCAAACATGATCAGCACATGATCAGTCACATAATCAATGCATGATAAGCCAGGTGATCAGTGCATGATCAATTATGTGATCAGTGCATGATCAGTCATGTGACCAGTACATGGTAGCTGCGTGATCATTGCATGATCAGCCACGTGATCAGTGCATGATCAATTACGTGATCAGTGCATGGTCACACACGGGACCAGTACATGGTAGCTACATGATCATTGCATGATCAGCCACGTGATCAGTGCATGATCAATTACGTGATCAGTGCATGATCAGTTACGTGAGCAGTGTATGATCAGCCATGTGATCAGTGCATGATCAATTACGTGATCAGTGCATGATTAGTCACGTGTTCAGTGTATGATCAGCCACGTGATCAGTGCATGATCAATTACGTGATCAGTGCATGATCAGCCACATGAGCAGTGCATTATAGCCACGTGATCAGTGCATGATCAGTCACGTGATCAGTGCATGATCAATTACCTGATCAGTGCATGATCAGTCACGTGACCAGTGCATGGTAGCTACGTGATCATTGCATGATCAGCCACGTGAGCAGTGCATGACAGCCACGTGATCAGTGCATGATAGCCACGTGATCAGTGCATGATCAGTCACGTGATACGTGTGTGATCAGCCACGTGATCAGTGCATGTTATCCACGTGATCAGTGCAGGATAGCCACGTGATCACTTCATGATTATTTACGTGATCTGTACATGATCAGTCACGTGATACGTGTGTGATCAGCCACCGGATCAGTGCGTGATGAGCCATGTGATCAGTGCAGGATCAATTATGTGATCAGTGCATGATCAGTCACATGACCAGTACATGGTAGCTACGTGATCATTGCGTGATCAGCCACGTGATCAGTGCATGATAGCTACGTGATCAGTGCATGATAGCCACATGATCAGTGCATGAGAGCCACGTGATCAGTGCATGATCAGTCACGTGATACATGTGTGATCAGCCAAGTGATCAGTGCAGGATCAATTACGTGATCAGTGCATGATCAGTCACGTGCCCAGTACATGGATGATATGTGATCCTTGCATGATCAGCCACGTGAACAGAGCATGATAGCCACGTGATCAGTGCATGATCAGTCACGTGATCAGTACATGATCAGTCACTTGAACAGTGCATGATCATTGACGTGATCTGTGCATGATCAGTCACGTGACCAGTATATGGTAGCTACGTGATCATTCCATGACGAGCCACGTGAGCAGTGCATGATAGCCACGTGATGTGTGCATGATCAGTTACGTGAGCAGAGTATGATCAGCCACGTGATCAGTGCATGAGTGCCACGTGATCAGTGCATGATATGTCACGTGACAGGTGTGTGATCAGCCACGTGAACAGTGCCTGTTCAGCCACGTGATCAGTGCATGATAGCCACGTGATCAGTGCATGATCAGTTACGTGAGCAGTGTATGATCAGCCACGTGATCAGTGCATGGTCAGACACGTGAACAGTGTATGATCAGCCACATGATCAGTGCATGATCAGCCAGGTGATCAGTACATGATAGCTACGTAATCAGTTCATGATTAGTCACCTGATCTGTGCATGGCCAGGCAGGTGATCAGTGTATGATCAGCCACGTTAACAGTGCAATATAGCCACGTGATCAGTGCATGATCAGTCACCTGATGGGTGTATGATCGGTCACATGACCGGTTCATGGTAGCTTCATGATCATTGCATGATCAGCCACGTAATCAGTGCATGATAGCCACTTGATCAGGGCATGATCAGTCACGTGACCAGTGCATGATCAGTCACGTGAGCAGTGTATGATCAGCCACGTGATCAGTGCATGGTCAGACACGTGAACAGTGTATGATCAGCCACGTGATCAGTGCATGATATCCAAGTGATCAGTGCATGATCGATCACGTGATCAGTGTATGATCAGCCGCGTGTACAGTGCATGCTCAGTCACGTGATCAGGGCCTGCTGAGCTGCGTGATTACTGTCTGCTCATCTGGTTGACAATTGCCAGCTGAGCTGCACGATTCCTGCCTGTCATCTGCTTGACAATTGCCAGCTGTGCTGCGTAATTCCTGCCTGCTCAGCTGCTTGATTATTGCCAGCTGAGCAGCATGATTCCTCACAGCTGAGTTCCATGATTATTGCCTGCTGACTGTTTGATTCGTGCCTACTCAGCTCTTTGTTTATTGCCTCCAGAGGCACATGATCAGTGTATGATAGCAAACATGATCAACGCATGATCAGTCACATGATCAGCGCCATTAAGTCACGTGATCACTACATGATAGTCATGTGATCAGTCCATGCTCAGTCACGTTATCAGTGCATGATCAGCCACGTGATCAGTGCATGATCTGTCACATGATTAGTGTATGATCACCCACGTGATCAGTGCATGGGCAGTCATGTGATCAGTGCATGATAGAGACGTGATCAGTGCATGATCAGTCTCGTGATCAGTGCATGATAGCCACGTGATCAGTGCATGATCAGTCACCTGATGGGTGTATGATCATTCACGTGACCTGTACATGGTAGCTACATGATCATTGCATGATCAGCCACGTGAGTAGTGCATGATAGGCACGTGACCACTGCATGATCAGTCACATGATCAGTGCATGATCAGTCATGTGACCAGTACATGGTAGCTGCGTGATCATCGCATGATCAGCCACGTGAGCAGTGCATGATAGCCACGTGATCAGTGCATGATCAGACACGAGATCAGTGCATGATCAGTCACGTGATCAGTGCATGATCAGCCACGTGATCAGTGCATGACCAGGCACGTGATCAGTGTATGTCCAGCCAAGTGATCAGTGCATGATAGCCACGTGATCAGTGCATGATCAGTCACATGATCAGTGCATGATCAGTCACGTGATAGGTGTGTGATCAGCCACGTAAACAGTGCATGCTCAGTCACGTGATCAGGGCCTGCTGAGCTGCATGATTACTGTCTGCTCATCTGCTTGACAACTTCCAGCTGAGCTGTATGATTCCTGCCTTTCATCTCCTTGACAATTGCCACCTGTGCTGCGTAATTCCTGCCTGCTCATCTACTTGATTATTGCCAGCTGAGCAGCATGATTTCTCAGAGGTGAGTTCCATGATTATAGCCTGCTGACTGATTCCTGCCTACTCAGCTCTATGTTCATTGCCTCCAGAGGCACATGATTAGTTTGTGACACCAAACATGATCAGCACATGATCAGTCACATAATCAATGCATGATAAGCCAGGTGATCAGTGCATGATCAATTATGTGATCAGTGCATGATCAGTCATGTGACCAATACATGGTAGCTGCGTGATCATTGCATGATCAGCCACGTGATCAGTGCATGATCAATTACATGATCAGTGCATGATCAGTTACGTGAGCAGTGTATGATCAGCCATGTGATCAGTGCATGATCAATTACGTGATCAGTGCATGATTAGTCACGTGTTCAGTGTATGATCAGCCACGTGATCAGTGCATGATCAATTACGTGATCAGTGCATGATCAGCCACATGAGCAGTGCATTATAGCCACGTGATCAGTGCATGATCAGTCACGTGATCAGTGCATGATCAATTACCTGATCAGTGCATGATCAGTCACGTGACCAGTGCATGGTAGCTACGTGATCATTGCATGATCAGCCACGTGAGCAGTGCATGACAGCCACGTGATCAGTGCATGATAGCCACGTGATCAGTGCATGATCAGTCACGTGATACATGTGTGATCAGCCACGTGATCAGTGCATGTTATCCACGTGATCAGTGCAGGATAGCCACGTGATCACTTCATGATTATTTACGTGATCTGTACATGATCAGTCACGTGATACGTGTGTGATCAGCCACCGGATCAGTGCGTGATGAGCCATGTGATCAGTGCAGGATCAATTATGTGATCAGTGCATGATCAGTCACATGACCAGTACATGGTAGCTACGTGATCATTGCGTGATCAACCACGTGATCAGTGCATGATAGCTACGTGATCAGTGCATGATAGCCACATGATCAGTGCATGAGAGCCACGTGATCAGTGCATGATCAGTCACGTGATACATGTGTGATCAGCCAAGTGATCAGTGCAGGATCAATTACGTGATCAGTGCATGATCAGTCACGTGCCCAGTACATGGATGATATGTGATCCTTGCATGATCAGCCACGTGAACAGAGCATGATAGCCACGTGATCAGTGCATGATCAGTCACGTGATCAGTACATGATCAGTCACTTGAACAGTGCATGATCATTGACGTGATCTGTGCATGATCAGTCACGTGACCAGTATATGGTAGCTACGTGATCATTCCATGACGAGCCACGTGAGCAGTGCATGATAGCCACGTGATGTGTGCATGATCAGTTACGTGAGCAGAGTATGATCAGCCACGTGATCAGTGCATGAGTGCCACGTGATCAGTGCATGATATGTCACGTGACAGGTGTGTGATCAGCCACGTGAACAGTGCATGTTCAGCCACGTGATCAGTGCATGATAGCCACGTGATCAGTGCATGATAACCACGTGATCAGTGCATGATCAGTTACGTGAGCAGTGTATGATCAGCCACGTGATCAGTGCATGGTCAGACACGTGAACAGTGTATGATCAGCCACATGATCAGTGCATGATCAGCCAGGTGATCAGTACATGATAGCTACGTAATCAGTTCATGATTAGTCACCTGATCTGTGCATGGCCAGGCAGGTGATCAGTGTATGATCAGCCACGTTAACAGTGCAATATAGCCACGTGATCAGTACATGATCAGTCACGTGATCAGTACATGATCAGTCACTTGAACAGGCATGATCATTGACGTGATCTGTGCATGATCAGTCACGTGACCAGTATATGGTAGCTACGTGATCATTCCATGACGAGCCACGTGAGCAGTGTATGATCAGCCACGTGATCAGTGCATGGTCAGACACGTGAACAGTGTATGATCAGCCACGTGATCAGTGCATGATCAGTCACGTGATCAGTACATGATCAGTCACTTGAACAGTGCATGATCATTGACGTGATCTGTGCATGATCAGTCACGTGACCAGTATATGGTAGCTACGTGATCATTCCATGACGAGCCACGTGAGCAGTGTATGATCAGCCACGTGATCAGTGCATGGTCAGACACGTGAACAGTGTATGATCAGCCACGTGATCAGTGCATGATATCCAAGTGATCAGTGCATGATCGATCACGTGATCAGTGTATGATCAGCCATGTGTACAGTGTATGCTCAGTCACGTGATCAGGGCCTGCTGAGCTGCGTGATTACTGTCTGCTCATCTGGTTGACAATTGCCAGCTGAGCTGCACGATTCCTGCCTGTCATCTGCTTGACAATTGCCAGCTGTGCTGCGTAATTCCTGCCTGCTCAGCTGCTTGATTATTGCCAGCTGAGCAGCATGATTCCTCACAGCTGAGTTCCATGATTATTGCCTGCTGACTGTTTGATTCGTGCCTACTCAGCTCTTTGTTTATTGCCTCCAGAGGCACATGATCAGTGTATGATAGCAAACATGATCAACGCATGATCAGTCACATGATCAGCGCCATTAAGTCACGTGATCACTACATGATAGTCATGTGATCAGTCCATGCTCAGTCACGTTATCAGTGCATGATCAGCCACGTGATCAGTGCATGATCTGTCACATGATTAGTGTATGATCACCCACGTGATCAGTGCATGGGCAGTCATGTGATCAGTGCATGATAGAGACGTGATCAGTGCATGATCAGTCTCGTGATCAGTGCATGATAGCCACGTGATCAGTGCATGATCAGTCACCTGATGGGTGTATGATCATTCACGTGACCTGTACATGGTAGCTACATGATCATTGCATGATCAGCCACGTGAGTAGTGCATGATAGGCACGTGACCACTGCATGATCAGTCACATGATCAGTGCATGATCAGTCATGTGACCAGTACATGGTAGCTGCGTGATCATCGCATGATCAGCCACGTGAGCAGTGCATGATAGCCACGTGATCAGTGCATGATCAGACACGAGATCAGTGCATGATCAGTCACGTGATCAGTGCATGATCAGCCACGTGATCAGTGCATGACCAGGCACGTGATCAGTGTATTTCCAGCCAAGTGATCAGTGCATGATAGCCACGTGATCAGTGCATGATCAGTCACATGATCAGTGCATGATCAGTCACGTGATAGGTGTGTGATCAGCCACGTAAACAGTGCATGCTCAGTTCACGTGATCAGGGCCTGCTGAGCTGCATGATTACTGTCTGCTCATCTGCTTGACAACTTCCAGCTGAGCTGTACGATTCCTGCCTTCATCTCCTTGACAATTGCCACCTGTGCTGCGTAATTCCTGCCTGCTCATCTACTTGATTATTGCCAGCTGAGCAGCATGATTTCTCAGAGGTGAGTTCCATGATTATAGCCTGCTGACTGATTCCTGCCTACTCAGCTCTATGTTCATTGCCTCCAGAGGCACATGATTAGTTTGTGACACCAAACATGATCAGCACATGATCAGTCACATAATCAATGCATGATAAGCAGGTGATCAGTGCATGATCAATTATGTGATCAGTGCATGATCAGTCATGTGACCAGTACATGGTAGCTGCGTGATCATTGCATGATCAGCCACGTGATCAGTGCATGATCAATTACGTGATCAGTGCATGGTCACACACGGGACCAGTACATGGTAGCTACATGATCATTGCATGATCAGCCACGTGAATCAGTGCATGATCAATTACGTGATCAGTGCATGATCAGTTACGTGAGCAGTGTATGATCAGCCATGTGATCAGTGCATGATCAATACGTGATCAGTGCATGATTAGTCACGTGTTCAGTGTATGATCAGCCACGTGATCAGTGCATGATCAATTACGTGATCAGTGCATGATCAGCCCACATGAGCAGTGCATTATAGCCACGTGATCAGTGCATGATCAGTCACGTGATCAGTGCATGATCAATTACCTGAATCAGTGCATGATCAGTCACGTGACCAGTGCATGGTAGCTACGTGATCATTGCATGATCAGCCACGTGAGCAGTGCATGACAGCCCACGTGATCAGTGCATGATAGCCATGTGATCAGTGCATGATCAGTCACGTGATACGTGTGTGATCAGCCACGTGATCAGTGCCATGTTATCCACGTGATCAGTGCAGGATAGCCACGTGATCACTTCATGATTATTTACGTGATCTGTTACATGATCAGTCACGTGAACGTGTGTGATCAGCCACCGGATCAGTGCGTGATGAGCCATGTGATCAGTGCAGGATCAATTATGTGATCAGTGCATGATCAGTCACATGACCAGTACATGGTAGCTACGTGATCATTGCGTGATCAGCCCACGTGATCGTGCATGATAGCTACGTGATCAGTGCATGAGAGCCACATGATCAGTGCATGAGAGCCACGTGATCAGTGCATGATCAGTCACGTGATGACATGTGTGATCAGCCAAGTGATCAGTGCAGGATTCAATTACGTGATCAGTGCATGATCAGTCCACGTGCCCAGTACATGGATGATATGTGATCCTTGCATGATCAGCCACGTGAACAGAGCATGATAGCCACGTGATCAGTGCATGATTCAGTCACGTGATCAGTACATGATCAGTCACTTGAACAGTGCATGATCTATTGACGTGATTGTGCATGATCAGTCACGTGGACCAGTATATGGTAGCTACATGATCATTTCCATGACGAGCCACGTGAGCAGTGCATGATAGCCACGTGATGTGTGCATGATCAGTTACGTGAGCAGAGTATGATCAGCCACGTGATCAGTGCATGAGTGCCACGTGATCAGTGCATGATATGTCACGTGACAGGTTGTGTGATCAGCCACCGTGAACAGTGCCATGTTCAGCCACGTGATCAGTGCATGATAGCCACGTTGATCAGTGCATGATCAGTTACCGTGAGCAGTGTATGATCAGCCACGTGATTCAGTGCAATGGTCAGACACGTGAACAGTGTATGATCAGCCACATGATCAGTGCATGATCAGCCAGGGATCAGTACATGATAGCTACGTAATCAGTTCATGATTAGTCACCTGATCTGTGCATGGCCAGGCAGGTGATCAGTGTATGATCAGCCACGTTAACAGTGCAATATAGCCACGTGATCAGTGCATGATCAGTCACGTGATCAGTACATGATCAGTCACTTGAACAGTGCATGATCATTGACGTGATCTGTGCATGATCAGTCACGTGACCAGTATATGGTAGCTACGTGATCATTCCATGACGAGCCACGTGAGCAGTGTATGATCAGCCACGTGATCAGTGCATGTCAGACACGTGAACAGTGTATGATCAGCCACGTGATCAGTGCATGATCAGTCACGTGATCAGTACATGATCAGTCACTTGAACAGTGCATGATCATTGACGTGATCTGTGCATGATCAGTCACGTGACCAGTATATGGTAGCTACGTGATCATTCCATGACGAGCCACGTGAGCAGTGTATGATCAGCCACGTGATCAGTGCATGGTCAGACACGTGAACAGTGTATGATCAGCCACGTGATCAGTGCATGATATCCAAGTGATCAGTGCATGATCGAATCACGTGATCAGTGTATGATCAGCCGTGTACAGTGCATGCTCAGTCACGTGATCAGGGCCTGCTGAGCTGCGTGATTACTGTCTGCTCATCTGGTTGACAATTGCCAGCTGAGCTGCACGATTCCTGCCTGTCATCTGCTTGACAATTGCCAGCTGTGCTGCGTAATTCCTGCCTGCTCAGCTGCTTGATTATTGCCAGCTGAGCAGCATGATTCCTCACAGCTGAGTTCCATGATTATTGCCTGCTGACTGTTTGATTCGTGCCTACTCAGCTCTTTGTTTATTGCCTCCAGAGGCACATGATCAGTGTATGATAGCAAACATGATCAACGCATGATCAGTCACATGATCAGCGCCATTAAGTCACGTGATCACTACATGATAGTCATGTGATCAGTCCATGCTCAGTCACGGTATCAGTGCATGATCAGCCACGTGATCGTGCATGATCTGTCACATGATTAGTGTATGATCACCCACGTGATCAGTGCATGGGCAGTCATGTGATCAGTGCATGATAGAGACGTGATCAGTGCATGATCAGTCTCGTGATCAGTGCATGATAGCCACGTGATCAGTGCATGATCAGTCACCTGATGGGTGTATGATCATTCACGTGACCTGTACATGGTAGCTACATGATCATTGCATGATCAGCCACGTGAGTAGTGCATGATAGGCACGTGACCACTGCATGATCAGTCACATGATCAGTGCATGATCAGTCATGTGACCAGTACATGGTAGCTGCGTGATCATCGCATGATCAGCCACGTGAGCAGTGCATGATAGCCACGTGATCAGTGCATGATCAGACACGAGATCAGTGCATGATCAGTCACGTGATCAGTGCATGATCAGCCACGTGATCAGTGCATGACCAGGCACGTGATCAGTGTATGTCCAGCCAAGTGATCAGTGCATGATAGCCACGTGATCAGTGCATGATCAGTCACATGATCAGTGCATGATCAGTCACGTGATAGGTGTGTGATCAGCCACGTAAACAGTGCATGCTCAGTCACGTGATCAGGG